>NC_139721.1:107982824-108211077 GCF_964211835.1 Anser anser
CTGTGTTTGAATACCTGAACTTTGCTTATGTAATTTTGAAATTTTTAATTCTCTTACCTTGGAGATTCTTCAAACTATAACATTTCTCGTTAGCAGTTGAATAAATGAGTCCTAAGAAGAGAAGTAATGTTTTGGTGAAGGTTTGTATAGTTTTTCTACAGGAATGATACTTGAAACGAGTGCCAAGTATAAAAAGAAAAAAAAAGCTTAATTTTTGGTTTCATATTTAAGTCATACAGAAAGATACAGGCCAAGAGTGTGAAAAAGAGTAATAGAAGAGAGCATTCTGCATGTCTGCTAACGATGACTCAGTTTTTGATACTCACCAAACTCATTGTGAGAGAGTTTTTTTCTCATTTTAATAGGAAAAATCTATTCCATAAAACTATGACCATGAATATTCAGATTATTTTTTCTTTTATTGGATGTTATATAAGCTGCCTGTAAGTTAATTTAAGTATTTACGTTAACATTAAGTATTTAATTAATATGAAGTTAATATTAAGTATTTAAGTTAATTTAAGTTTCAAATCATTAAATGGGACTTCCGGATGATGCAATATAAAGAAATCGTAAACACTGTTGTTTATTCCTGTAACGCAAATAAAATAATGGTCCAAATATCAACAGTTCCATAAACTTTTCAAATCAAAACTGTGAAACAGATGTAAGCTACAGGATGCACTGAATATCAGTAGTACCAACTTACATCCCTGCCTAGTCATTTCTAAGTAGATCATGATAGTACTGTACAAATTTTGGTCAGATTTTCTATGCCATTTAAAACATAACTCATCCAATCTTAGTAATCAAATAAAGTAAGTGGCAGGGATGAAAATTGAAGTTGTTAAGAGGCTCTCTTCTGATTTTTATATTTGCATCCTGATACATGGTATAGACTGTATTTACCAGAACACAATCTTCAGTGCTGTTAGTCTGACTTTCTTTGGTGCTTTTTGTGTTTAGTTTGGTTGTTGAACCTACCTGCTTCTTTAAACATTACCTTTTTCCACGTTCACTGCTGTAATGACTTTAGAAACTTTGGCAGCTATCCTGCCTAATTTTGCAAGAGGAACACTTTCTCACTTGTCTTGAGAGTGTACTCTTAATTGAAGCCATGCGAGGGTAGTTAGAAAGGATGATGCTTCTCCAGAGCTTTGATGACTAAAGTATAGAAAAGAAAGAAAAAAAATGTGATCTGTGCGTCTCTGTTCTGCACAGGTTTTGAGTTAACTTTCAGTGTTCTTGCTGTACAGTTGTTGAATAGAGTATAATGTGGAAGCAGGCCTGCCATAAATTAAAATGACGTGGTAGACAGAGGTGGGGAGATCGGGATTTCTTCTGGAAACTTGCTTTCTCTTAATTTGTATGGATTTTTGTTCTATTTAATTTTGTTAATAAATTGGGTGCGATGGGGTGAGAAAGTAGTATGTCTTGTATAAGAAAAATTAAAATTTGCAACTTTAGGAAGTGGAGGAACCAGTGCTACCGAACATACCCCTACCCATCAGTGCTGCATCGCTGCCTCAGTTCAATTCTAGTTTCGTTGGTAGTAGCGCTGTCTCAGCGTCACCGAGCGCTGTTTCAACAGCAGCAATGAGCACGGCAACTCCAGCAGCTGCGACGGGCATGGCAAATCCATCAGAGGTGGAGGGCATGACAGATCCATCAGAGGTGGAGGGCATGACAGATCCATCAGAGGTGGAGGACTTGACAGATCTATCAGAGGAGGAGGTGGAGGACATGATATATACAACGGCGACGTCGGGCATAACGTGTTCAACAGTGCCCTCAGGCTTGACATGTCCAATAATGGCGGCGGGCATGCCATATCTGCTGATGACAAAGGACAAGGCAAAGTCAACAGTGGCAACGACAAGCGTGGCAAATTCAACGGAGGCGGCGGGCATGGCAGATGCAGCAGCAACGGCGGCGGGCAAGGTAAATCTTTATGCTATAAATAATGTTTACAATGAGTATACTGCTTTATTGCGAGTTGACTTTTTCTGTGGTGCTCATGAAACTAACAAATATTAGTTTCTACGCAGCTGAATGAATTGGGGTTGTATGCCAGTTTGGGGAAAAAGGCATAAATGTTTTGATTCTGCTTCTCTCAGTCTTAGAGCCTGCCAACTCCCATTTAACGTGATTGTATAACTGCTTCAAATGCTGTGGAAGTCTGGGGGGGAAGGGGGGTGTGAACTTCATGCCAAGTTATTTATAGTGGTTTTGGCAGGGGTAGAGTTAATTTTCTTCGTAGTAGATGATGCTAGATGATGCTGTGTTGCAGATTTGTGAGCAAAACAGTGTTGGTAAGGCACTGGTGTTTTAGCTGTTGCTGAGCAGTGCTTACACAGTGACAAGTCCTTTTCTGTGTCTCACGCTGCCCTGCCAGCGAGGAGGTCGGGGATGCACAAGAGGCTGGGAGGGCACTCAGCCAGGACAGCGGAGCCCAGAGGACCGAAGGGATATTCCACACCATTTAGCATCGTGCTCAGCAATAAATGCTGGGGGAAAGAAGGGGAAGGAGTGGGGAGTATGTACAGGGTTATGGCATTTGTCTTTCCAGGTAGCCATTACATGCGATGAGTCATTAATGCTACCTCAAATTTAACAACTTTACTTCTTTACTTCCGGTTCTTTTCCCTGTTCCATTTGGAGGGAGTGAGCGAGTGGCTGTGTGGTGCTTAGTTGCCTGCAATGGTTAAACCACAACTTTATTTAAGTTATTAAATTAGAGGTAACGTGGTCATATAAGCCTCACATAGAATGAGCCTAGGGTGCAATAATTGGCATATTATTGCAATAAAATAAACATTAATCTGTTCCAGAGTACTTGAAATATTTTTTGTACGGTTTGAAGTAGACAGCTGCTTTAACATGTTGAGGTGTTTGCTGAAGTTCTTGGAGTATCATTGGGCTGAGTTTGCCGTTCTTCAGCTTCCTGGCTTGCTTTTCCGTGCATTTAGACCTAAGTAGCATCTCCAGCTTTTCCTCTCAGTTTCTGGAATTTGGTTTTGAAGATATTGTCCTATACCCACTTGGAAACTTCCCTGTGTTTTATTATTACTTTTATCTGCAAAATAACTCAAACATCAGGTTTTTCGACGTCACTGCGGGACTTCTGTTGGGTAGTGAATTCAGGTAGTTGTTGCTCTAAAATATAAACCTTTAATTCTTTTGAAAATACAGATACAACCAACAAGTACTGTTAGCAGTCCTGAGTTCGCATTTTCATCTCCAGTTGTGAAATCTACTGAGGCAGAAGTGCTACCTACGTCTTCTGTAAGTAAAATAATAAAGGAGCTTGACTTTTTTTCTTAGGCATTTAGTAGGCTGTTGCAGAACACTAAAGCAGAATCTGCCTTGATGGAGAAAAGTATGTAGGCTTCTGGCTTATAATTTGTCATTCAGCATGCGTGCTACAAATGTGAAGAGCAGCTTTCAGATTTGGTTTTGTGTGTGCATTCGATTGAAGTTCCTGTGGCTTGAGAATCTGAAAAACCTCTCTTGTTCATAGCAGATTGGGTTTACATTTAGTGTTCCCGTTGTAAAATCGGCAGAACTTTCTGGACCCAGTGGTACTCCAGTGACGCCCTTTCTTACCCTAGGTAACTGAAACTTTAGCACTTCAGATCTGAAGTGCTGATTTTCCTTTTTTTCTTTATTAAATCTTCAATCTGTCCTGTCTGCGCATGCTAGCAATTCCAGGCAGTGTTGGACTTCTGCAGTATTTTTCCAGTGACAGATCTGCTTTTATATTTTTTTTTTGTTTTGTTGCTTTTTGTTTTGCTTGTAATCATAAAGCATTGCAAAGTAAGTAGAATTTGTGAAGATTCTTATGTGAGAAGCATGAAAGCTGGAAAATCTTGTTTCTAACAAAAGTGAGTATAATCTGCTCTAACTAGGTCACATTGTGAAAGCTGTTTTTTTCTTTTGTTTCAAAAGACACCACCACCTCAACCAACATCAACACACAGAAAGAGGAGGTCAAAGATTTTGCTGGTGGTCCCTTCACCACTGCCCACGTATTAAAGGAAGGAAGCGTCTTAGACGTTCTAAAAAATCCTGGAGAGATAATGAACTCCTTTTAAAAAGATGCTGCAAAAAATACGCTAGCATTTTTTATTAAAAAAAAAAACAACACACGACTTATGGTTAATAGAGTATCTGCTATAAATATGAATGTAGGAGAGCATTACATTAAGCGCTGCGTTTGTTAGGGTGCATCTGCCCCCTTCTATTCTAAGTGGTGTTTGTTGCTGGAAGTAAAACTGCAAGATGAAAAGCAGATGGGTTGCATCTCCTTTACGTGTTAGGATGTAATTGTAAATGAGGTACTAAGAGAATTAGCCAGATAATCGGTGTTTCATTTTAAGTAAATACAATTTGTGGAATTGAAAAGGAAATGTTTGTAAAACTCAACACTCCTGTCCCACCTTCAGCCCAGGTGAAGAAAGAATAGGAAAGAGCTTCAGTTCCAAATACATGGCGAAAGCTGCGAATCTTTGGGCCTTAGCTTACAATGGCTCCTGTGGATTAAAATTTAAACTGCAAACAGAAGTGGAGTGTTTTACGTTAAAAACCCTTTTCTGAATTTTGTTTTTAAGCAATTGCAATTGTTTTCAACAGTTTCATAAAGTGTGTCTGTGGAAAAGATATCTTTTAAGAAAAAGGGCTTTATTGAGTTTGATCTTTTCCCAAAAGTCTTCTTCTAACTTACATACTTGTTAAGAAGGCAGCACATTTCTCTACTGGAAAGAGCTAAGTGAGAGAAAATACATTGTGCATTTTGTTTAAGGGAAGACCTCTGAGTGAAGTGACATTCACTTTCTTTATCGGTTTAAAAGAAGCAGAATCTAAATCCACATTGTTCAAAGACTTCATTTTTGACTAAAAAAAACCCAACAAACAAACCACAAAACAACTATGTTCAAGGTAGATTTACAAGCAACTTGAGCTGCTGTTTAAGATGCATTTCCTTTAGTCTTTCTGTATTAGTAGCTTGTCTTTTCTGTTAAAATTGCCACCTTTTAAATAAGGAGTTGTCCTGTGTCCGATGCATTTTGAAAAAGATTATAGAAAATTAGACAGTTGTTCAATTGTCTTGAGTTTTTATTATTTAATTAATATTCAGCATCTGTGGGAAAATACCGTATGGATTGCTGCTCCGAGGACAAACTTCTGTACAGTTACTGGAGTAGATTTGAGTCATCTGCTACGGAAGGAGGAGCTTTAGAAATTTGATTCGATTGGGCATCGCGTCTTAATCAAATTGTATTATTTCCATTCCACGTTGGACTGTCAGATTTCAGTCAGCTACTGTCTGTTTGTACTTGTATCGACCAGTGAAAATGTTGATTTAAAGCTTGCTTGGAAACAAAGAGTTAAATGAAGCTTTAACGAAATGTTCTGTTGTGACCCAGTGCAGCAGATGAAATTTCATCCGTTTAGATAAGATTTCTGGGGACTTCCTGTTGCGCTCGGTCTGAATGTCTAGTTGTAACCATTGGCACCTGAGTTGAAATTTTTGCCCTCTAGTAAAGGCACTTAGTTACATGTAGTGAGGTGCTGCGCTAACAGGAAGACTTTTTTTTCTTGCTTCCTAGACTTTGGATTGTTGAAAACACGCTCTTCTACGTCTGCACAACCTACGACAAGCACAGTGGTTTACACTAGGCCTGCAATAACAACTTTTTCTGCAGGTAAAGAGACTTCTAAACAAGCATCGTACTGGCAATCTGATACATGTGACCCTTTTCTGCAAAACAAAGACATAAAGGACAAATGTGTAACTTGTCAAGCTACTAAAGCGTCAACAGTTGAGAGTATGAAACAGACAGTAAGTTCAAGTCAATGCGACACCTCAAAGCCAGCAGCGCCCCCAGCAGGGATGCTGGGCTTTGGAGACAAATTCAAAACAGTACCTGGAACGTGGGATTGCGATACATGTCTTGTCCAAAACAAACCGGAAGCTACAAAATGTATAGCATGTGAGACACCAAAACCTGGAACGGGAGTAATGCCTGCTCTGACATGACCAGTGGTCACAGACAGCTCGGTGACAGTGACATCCTCCTCGAGCAGCACTGACACAACAGCCACTCTGGGCTTTGGAGACAAATTTAAGAAGGCGAAAGGCTCTTGGGACTGTGGAATATGCCTTGTACCAAATAAGACGGAAGATAACAAATGTGTAGCCTGTCAGTCTGAGAAACCAGGTATGGTCCTTTTTTTCCTGTTGTTTCCATCCTAGCCTCTGTGAATCTTGTACAGAATAAAAGTACGTTGCATATATGGAATATTTTAAGCAACACGATTCCCAGGTACGGTTGATGGGTTAGCGGCTGTCTGCAGGATTGGTTTACAGGCACTTCAGAGGTCTCAGCCCAGGTTCCAGCCTGTCGCATAAATTGAACTGATTGTGAAATGTATTAGTACGGAGCTGGATCAATGCAGATACCCCCGGCTTTGCAGCTGGTGAGGGAAGATGGCTGAAGTGAGTGACTTAATTTAAAAACAACATAGTGATTTTTCACTGGCGAAAATGAGAACTCCATAGAAAGAGTTAAAAATGACTGCGTTTTTCTCTTTCAAAAAATAAGTAAAAAAAATTACAGAATGTGTCCAAAATGCCTCTACTCACCGTTTGTATGTAATTGAGGGGAGATGTGAAGCCAGATTTCAAGACAGTGTAGTCTTAACTAGTCTTAAGCTAAAGCAGAGAGATGCCTATGAAGGTCAGTGGTAGGCTTCAAGAAAGCGAGTGACCCGCTGGGTAACTTCTTCAGGGCAGTACTGGGTTGTTTCCCATTGTGTGTGACCGTAATTGATTTTGAGCGTGGTTGTATTGTTTTTAAAATACGATTCTAATTCTAACTTTGACTCTAAATGTCATTTAACATGCCATTACATCGAAAAACACCTGTGCAAATATATCCTGGAAGAAACAAATTAAGATGGACTAGACCGGGCTTTTGTAATCATCCTGTGCGGTAAGACTGAAATTTCATGAGGTAAGATAATGGATTTCAGACAGAGTTGATTGTCTTGGACTTCCAACCTCTGAGCGGTCAGTCGGCATCTTTGTCTGAGGCTCTTGCCATTGCAAGGAGGAATTTTGGAAATGAGGGGTTTACTGTGACCATAGTGCAGTGAATTGCACGGTTACGTTGCACTTGTCAAGAGGAAGAGCGATGCAAGTAATACTAGGATAAAAGTTTTCTGCGTGTGCTGTGGAAGGGAAGACCCATTCTTGTCTTTCCGGTTTTGAATTAGAAGCGTTATCTTCTGCTTCTCTCTTAAAAGGCACCTTTTTTTTAAAAGGCACCTGTCAGGCCTCTTTATGGAGGTTACACTGTCGTCAACAGCAGCAGAAGCTTGTGTGCTGAACAGAGTTGTGTGTTGTTTGGAAGCTTTGAGTTCCACTCTGGTTTTTTTGTTTGTTTCTTTGTTTCTTTGTGGGTTTTTGGTGGCTTTTATTTTTTTCAGGGGCGGGGGGGGGGAGTTGCGGAGTAGTTTTGAACATTTCTGTGGGATTTGACAAATCAAATTTAAAAGTTAATGCTCATTTTATAGTTCATGTTCAAACAGGATGGTTAACTGTCTTGTTTGTCTCACAGAGGGTCCAACACCTGTGACCAGTAGCAGTGCATCTGCATTTTCTGCTCCTTCTGGAGAATTTCTGGATTTAGACAAACTCAAGAAGCCTGAAGGAAGCTGGGATTGGGAGACCTGCTTGGTTCAAAACAAAGCAGAGGCCACGAAGTGTGTAGCCTGTGAAAGTGCAAAGCCAAGCACCAAAGCAGAGCTCAAAGGTAATACTTAATGATTAAAACGAGGATGCATATTCTGTGATTTATTTTTTGGTTTGCTCTGATTTTTTTTATTTTCTTACCTGTTAAGCACAATTATTTTTTCCTTTGAGGTGTGGCAAAATTATTCGTTTTTCCTGTAGGAATATTGCCTAGATAACATCTGTTTCCACACTTTTCCCCAAGAATAAGTTTATCCTTTTTAGAGAAAAGCTTTCATTAATGACGTGCTTGTTCTTTACATGCCCTACACTTTGTTCATTTGGAGTTCAGACTAAAAACATCAAAGAAGTTCGTATACTTTTTAAAGCCAGGTGGTGGGCAGAAAACACAATTGTGAAAAGTTTTATGTAGAGAGGAAGCATGGGGTTTTCTTGTTTGTTTTACTGTTTGGTGGGTTGTTTTTTAAACAGTTTTGACTGGAAAGATCAGGACTAGAATGTAGTTCAAACCTTCACGTACTGCAGATACACCGTGGGTTACGGACTTGACATTCACTTATTTCTGCAGGTTTTGGTGCTGCGGCTGCGTCCACAAAATGCTGCCTTGCCATCATTTACATTGGGTGTTCACTCAGAGTGTTCAGGTGCAGAGTCTGCAGCTGCCTCACAGTTTATTTTGGGAAGGACAGAAGAGAAGCAGTACTTGCAAACCAGTACTTCAGGTAAACAGTGTATCTTTTGTCTTCACTTGTGCGCTTATGTCCATCAAGTAAGACCTCTGAAACCATAGTAGAAAAAATCTGCGGGATTTGATATGTTCATGTACTAGAGCTTTAGAAAAAGTTTAATTCCTATATGCAGCATGTCTTCTGTCCTGGTTATTGATACGTACGCAATTAGTAGCAATCCCTTTTTTGATCTCAACACTAGGTTTAGACAAAAAATTGCGACACCTTAAGGAACCTGTCCTGCATCTCATACAAGCACAGAAGTTGTAGTGTCTCAATGCTAGCAGTACAGTTGGTGGTAAAATCTTTAGTAGGGTGAAATAGAGGCCTCACACTTTTCAGAGAAAAAAAGAGATGAGAGAGAGTATCTTATTCCCACGTACTTGCAACTATGCTGCAGAGTGTACTGCTGTTACTCTAGTGCTACAAAGGTCCAAAAATCACTGAACAGTTATTAGCCAGTTTTGTATTCCTTTAATTTGTTGAAAGACTGCAGTAGAGGATTGAAGTTTTTATTGAGGATCACTGTGTGGAAAAATTCTGATTGTTAAATGTCATTTGTATGACTTAAGAACCACGTTTTAGAGTACAGAATTCAGTATTAATTCCAGAAGGGGTAAGGGGAAGGACATTAGCTAGTAATCCCGAACAAAAGCAGTGTATAGAGCTATACTGATTTTAATCGCAGTATTCTTACAGTTGACCTGTTACTGAACAGATATGTTTTGGGGAGATATGGTGGTCAGGGAGGCGTGTGTGTTTGTGTGCTTCCTCTTTTAGTTAAGGTTCTGGGGTTTGGTTTAGTCAGGAAAATTCGATGAGGCACCTTGTGTAAAAGGAAATGTTAACCAGCATTTTTCAACACGGTGTAGTCCCTTAAAAGTGTCATAGATGAAAAGAGGCCATAAACGCTGGGGGAAAAAGTTAGTGGCAAACTGAGAGCAGGATCACATTCAGTAGTGAGAGAGCAGCAGCCTAGGGAAAGCTGATGAATGACTGTAACAGATAGTTCTATTTTAAGTGTAAAACAACACTCAGTACTTTATAATGGTGGTCTTACCAGAGGGTTCTTCTCCATGGCTCCTAAAAGCACGTCTTGAAGGCATTCGAGTGCAGTGAACTTAAGCTGTAAGAGTTGGGCTGGTAAGCTTGGCCTGATTTGAAGCTGTAGGCACGGGGCTATAATTTCTGAACAGGCTACAAAAGAAACTGTACCACTGTGCTTTTCAGTGCTCCGTTTAGCAAAGCCATCAAATTGTTGCAGGCAATTGATGTTGTTCTTCTAAGAGCACCTGAAAGATATTTTTGTTTGAAGAGTTCAGAGGTACCGGTTAATACTGGTTCAGATAATTACAGCCAGCTCTTGGTGTTTGTGACCAATAAAGTTTGTGGCTCCAAAAGGAGTGGGTTAGTGCTAACTGATTAACTGCTGTATATGCAGAAATATGGAATCTGATTACTTACGCAGAGAGCACTTAAAATGTATTGTTTTGCTGGCTCTCAGTGAGTTGCATCTTAATGCTACCAAGGAATAAGCTTTTTGCTTCTGGCCCAAGTGTTTTAATTTGGTGAAAGCCTTTTCTGTGCACGTGCACATGCCAGAGAGGTTGCTTAAGTAATAGAAGCTATAGTAGCTGCTATCTTCTGTTTTTTGTAGAAGACAGAAACTGAATTCGTTAGCTTTGTAACTGTTATGCATACTAGAATTGGTTTTCTCCCTTTTGAAAATAGTAGAGGGTATGCCTATGTCAGATTTGGTGAGCAAGGTGATCAGATGAGGGCACTGCAAGACTGCCAGAACGCACCACGTCTGGGGGGAAAAGGAACCCGGCTGAGCATAGGAATTTCTAAAAGGTAACCAAGGAGTTGTGCATTGATACAGTTATTCTAAATAATCAGATTCTTGTAGCTCTGCCTTTGGAAAGTCTGTGGCCCTTGCTGTAGTGGCTGTACACAGGATGCAGTCTACAAAACCAGAAATGCAGAAGTCCTATGTTTTGACTCCCTGGATTCATCAACCTGTTCAGGATGGCTGGGGGAATCCAACTGTTAAGTCTAGCCAGACAGCGCAACTTGGGCTTAGCTGCCATTGTAACCAGCCTTGTTTCTCAACAGTAGCAAAGCTGAATGCATTGGTAAATATTTTCAGGTTTGGGCCTGCATAAGGTAGAAGGGACAACAAGTGGTTTTATATGCTAGGGAGTTCTTGTTCTTAGAGCTTTCCCTCTAGTTTGAGAGAAGCACATAACTAGTTTTACAGTGGGTTGACAGGAAAGAAGTGGGGGGGAAAAATGGGAACGCAGGGAGAAAGCCAAAGGCGTTATTACTAGAACAGGTTTAGAATGCTATTCTTTGCTTTTCATGAGCTTAGGGCAATGGGGAGTTTAAAGCTTAGCACTTCCTGAGAGGGTTTCTTACTCTACCGGCTCAGTTCTATCACTTATTTAAGGCAATTCAGGTCTCTGAACGGTTAAAGAATTGATACCAAATTTGATGAACTTTGATCCAGGATACTGACAAAACAGGACTTCATATAAACAATTTCAGTATGTTCATGAGGTTAGCTTGTGTGTTCTGTTAAATAGTAAAAAATGACACTTCTGTTTCTGTTTACCTAGCATAATTCTGCAAATGTTGCCTCCTTCTGCTTTAGAATGGAAATGCTCTTCTCCAAGAGAGCACTGTCCAAACTTCTTTGCCAAAATTTTTTGATTAAATTAATATCGTTTTATTTTGAAAACAAGAATAAGCCACAAACATGTTTTCTTGCTTCGGCTATCCAGAAGAACGTCAACAGTATTTTCAGATTTTCCTTCCCTACACAACTGTATGTAGGAAGAGTGCAGTTGGAAGCAGAAGACCTAAGATGATGTATCTTCTGTTTGTTTACTACAGTAACAAGACAATGGATTACCTCTTTATTAGAACTTGTGTAGCTTTGCAGTATTGAAACAAATGTAGGTATTAAAATACACATCAGTAATACGTTTCTGAATGGCTGAGTACCGTGCTCTCTTAGCATTGAAATACCCAGCCATTGGATTAGTTTGTCCCTCATGTTTGCTTAGTTTGGAAGCTATTTCAGAATGCCTTCAGCTTGTATTCTTCCCCAAAAGCATAGAACTCACTTCTCTGCATCCCCAATTCAAGTGAGAGAAACTGGGCATTGCAAACACAGGAGGTCTGCCTGTACAGAATCAGTGAAGACAAGTCTAAACAGCGGATTTTTTTGAATATGCAGCTGGGTTATCTGAATGTTCTTTATGCAGTGTACCTCAGTTTTAGTACAGATAGCACTTGTCTTGGTTCTTGTCATTAGTCTGAAGCTGCCCCTGAGAAAATCTTGAAAGGGAAAGTAGTGAAAGCTAATCAGCTGGCCCTTTCTTCTTAAGAACTAGTGTATTTTGTAATTCTCCCACTAATAATAAGGCGTCATGCTGGAGAATCGCGATTGTGTTGTTAAGCAAGACTGACTTCACCTGAGCGGTATAGTTGGCAGCTGTTGAATGTTTAATGGACTTTAAACAAACAAAAAAACTGAGCAGGTGGAGGTAGACATGGCAAACTGACAGGCAGCGTCAGATGCTTCTTTGAAATGGATAATCTGACTCCATTCCCTTCTTTCTGGAAATAAGATCTAGTAATTAACCAAACAAAAGATAGAAGGGTTAAGACTGCATCTTTAAAGCAGCTGTGCTTGATAAATGTCTCTGGTCTTAAATCAATCTTTAGCAAAGCACAGAGACTTAGCAGCAGCTTGCTTATGCCAACGCTAAAAATACTTGATGTGTACAGGTAACCATGTCAAGGCTCTGGAGTTAATCCATGAGAACAATTCCTTCTGGTATTGGCAAAGGTGAGGATGCTTGCTTCTATAGAAATGAGGTTTTGAGCTGTGACTTAAGCTGTCACTTAGGTGACTGTTTAGGAAAGCTTCCTTTTAAGTTTTGAAGTATGTAAGCTGACAAATTGTTTAAGTTCAGAACTGGGTTTACAGTCTCTTGTTCTCTGACTGTATGCAACTTCTCATGTTTCAGACTGAAAGCAGAATTGCAGCGGTACCAGTCATACAACTATAATGATTATTGCCAAGAGTACCAGAACTATCACTCGCAAAGGAGTTACGATGCTTACGCTGACTACAACTACAGCTCCTATGCTCCCTATGACAGCATGCAAGCTGTTGGAGACTGCTCTTTAGGAGATTCTTTAATGGCTCCAGCTGTTTTTGAGGTAAAGATAGTGCACGCTTGCTGTAAAGAAAATATTTCACAGATAATACGTTGTACAGATTTGTGTGAATCAGCAAAAAGAATCCGAAGTTGAAAACATGCTTTCTGCTTAGTGTGAAGTTAAAAGAGCAGATTCCATTCAGAGGTGTTTGTATTTAAGTGCTTAAATAGTAAATCCATAGAATTAGTGATTTATACACCATTATTTGTTCACGCATACCAAAGAATGGTTTTGACAGCATAATTGCGTACGCTTCTTCTGTTCCTGTTCTTCTGATTTGCTTTGCTTAAAGCAAATTAAACAGTTGTTTTAAGTGGTCTTATCGTGGTCAATGTATTAGTTGTGACCTCCGGAAGTCCCTTCCAACCTGTACTGTAATATTGGCTTTCTTCTAAAAATAAATAGATAAAATGCCATCTATCCTTGTAGTTGTAGGAAGAAGGAATGGGTTGAGACTGCAGCACTTTGAATCTGTGATGCTTTCTGAAATGAGTTATGATTAAACTTAGCCTTTTCTGTCTTTCAGGAATCTTCGGTTATGACTGCAATCGGTGATGACCTAATTACTGACGGTAATAAGGGTTCTATCATTGTCACTTGAGTTTAGCCATCCTTGTGCCTTTTAACAATACAAGCCAACCTCTACTGGATGAAGAACATCTTGAAAATTCAGCTGAGGTCAAACCTCTGTGGGGTTGATCTGCAATCAGCTGGGGTTTTAAAGCTGATACAGCATACACTGACCGCATCAAGTAAAACGGGACACTGTCAATGCTTCGCAGCAGGTTTCTTGTACCTGTGCCTTCATTCCCATTTGAAAATGGTCTAAGACAGAATTTTGTTCTTTGTATTGGTTCCGCTAAACAGATTTTATATTAGAAACTCAGTAATATGCAAAAGCTTTGTTCTCCACCCTGAGGTAAAAGCTTATGTTGCAGATTCCAAAAGGAGGATTCAGCTTGCACTTACAAATACGGTACAAAACATATTTGTGTCCTGGAAGGTTTGCAAAGTTCCTCACGTGGAGGCATTTTGTGTTAGTGTTTAGAAACTATCCTATGTAACGTGTATTGCCGTAGAAGTGAATTAAATGACTCTTGGGAGGGTTTCATGGCTGATTATCCGTAAATGTTATCTTTACTATCTTAAACATTGTCTTTGTCTTTATCTTGAAAGACAGTTCTAGTCCCAGCCTTCTAATATACAAATTCCCAAAAGTTGGAGCTGTGAGGCTCAAAATTTTAGAGGACTAAATACCTCACTAAAATTAGTAGATCTAATAGCTTATTACACTTAGCTTAAAATACATTTTATTAGCCATTTCACGTGAAGTTTTTTTGTGCGCATGCCTCAGATTTGATACTTGGACTTACCAGGCTTTTATTTTCAGATCCACAGCTCTACTTGGATGTTGATGAAATGAACAGACAATTCACGGAGACAAGCGAAGAACTCTACGATTCACTCATGAATTGTCACTGGCAACCTCTGGATACGGTCACTTCTGAAATCCCCTCTGCTATTTAAGTGTCTTCTAGAGCATGACCGTTAGGACCAAAGTGCTAAAACTACATTTCTTCTACATTATTCTAGCTCATAAGTTTTAAAGCACAATGATAGGTTGGGGTTTTTTTGCTATGCTTTTGACAGTTTCTGTAATCTTTTTGTTCATCACTCTCTTCTTGGAGCATCATGAAGTCATGTAAATATTCGAGAAATGTAAGGAGGTAAATGGGGTCTAAAGATAGACTTGCCTGTGTAAATAAAAAATTTGTTTCTGCAAACCTGCCAGCAAGGGATTTTACTTGTACCTGTGTGCAGCACGTTCTCTTCCGGCTTATGGAATTTAACAAGGTAGTAAGGGTATTTCATCTGTCTTTATTTTTATATGGGCATTAGGACACAAGCAAAATCTAGCTTTCCCTTGTTTTCCTGGTTCCTTAGGTAAGCGACAAGCCAAGCCTTTCATGTGCTTGCTTAGACTGGAAGTATGTATGGGAGACACTCACAGGCCTTGCTATGGAAACACCTGTGCCCACTTTTTCCTGCAGGCTGCTGGCTCTAACTGTACTACTGATACATGCTAGGTCAGCTAAAATCGGCTTATAAATAGGGTATGTTAAGCATATGGAAGTGTAGACTTCAACTGCCATAGCTACAAACATCCCGTGGAATGAGGATGATGTCTGCTGGCACTCTCTGCATCAGCATTCAGTTTTCCCTTGCCCTTCTTACTGTTAGACTTCTCAGCTGACGCTTTACAGCGAAGAAATTGCTACAACATAATCCGTGTTCTTAAACCTAAAAAAAAAAAATCTTGGAGAAAACAACTTGCTGGTTTTCCCTCCTTGCTGGCAAGGAGAAAAATAGTCCACCAGGAACAACAAAAAAATCCTAGTAACAGCTCCTTAAGTTATACCCTCTGCTACCCTCTCTGATTGCTCTGGTCTTCCTTCATTCGTGGTAATGAAGTTTTTAAAGCTCTGGTAGAAGGATGACAGTACTCAAGTCAAAGGAGATGAGAGCCATGAGGAAAGCTTTGCTTTAAGCTAGAGCAGTCTTGCGAGTTGCTGCCTTTATGCTGTTCTTATCTTGAAGGGTACAGAGTCTTTTCCAGTCATAGGGACTCCATAACCCTATGAGTATGGAGAAATAGTTGCTAATTAACAGTGTGTATAGTAAGTAAGTGAGGCTGGAAACAAAAGAATATTCCTCCAAGAAAAAAAAGGAAGCAGAAATTACTGTACTTAATAGCTGGGGAAGCTGTTAAAGCTAGTTGACACAGTTCTGGTACTGCCGTGTGTGTTTTGGGGGCAACATAAACCATAATTGCTGTGATGGCAGGTAAGAATCCAATTCTTTTTTATGGCTTAGTGTAGTTAGTGAAAGCAGTGGTCCTAAGCTGCATGCTGTTCTTAAATGTAATGCAAATTCTCTTTTGTGACTCCTCAGTACTTCCAGGTTACTTGTAGCTGATCACCAGCAACTGCTTCTGTTAGCTATTAGCTGTTGGGTTTTTGCTAGGAATACTTTCAGTCCTGAATTGAAATGATGACATCCTGAAACAGAAGAGGCTCTTGGAGTATTGTAGGAAGCACATTCTTCCTGGTTCTAGTGCAGGTGTACACGTAGGAGGAGACAGAAGGCGAAGAACCTCACATAGGTGGAGGGGGTGAGGTGGCATCACAGTTAGAGCTGTTGCAGTTAACTCTTCCCAAAGCATGAAAGCAACGTGGCTGGGAACAGGGATTTGTTGGGTTGCTTCTTTGTGTGAGCCAGGGAGTCTTTTGAGGGGCAGATTAATAAGAATATGACACAAGGTAGAGGTGGAATAGATGAAGCAAAGAATCTGGGTGGGAAAAGGGTTGCTTGTACGTGTCTATGGAATTGTTTCAGGGGACTGAGCTGGGGCAAATTCAAGATAATAGATGCAGCCTCCTTGAATTTGGATGGCAGTGCTGAAGCTTCAAAACCTTACAAGGTTTGATGCCACTTCAATTGTAGTGCATAGCTGTGGTACTTGAGCTCAGAAGTGCAAACTGCACAGGATTTTTTTATCTATTTTCTTCAACGTGAGCAGCAAAACATCTTCCAGGAATGTGCCCGGGTGCTACGCTGCTTTGACACGGCTTGCTTTGCATCACCAAACACAGTAGTTAGGTTGCATCGAGTACTTTGTGGAAACATTCATTGTGTTGTCACCCAGAAATGGGATGCTACAGATATGTGTTGGCCCGGCAGTATCAGTGCTGTTTTTTGGCCTTTGAGAGGTTGGTCCATAACATGTGACCTGTGTAATGAGGGGCCCACATAGATTGGTGACTTCATTAAGTCTGATACTGTGGTGGTGTGTGACCCAAGGCCCTGAACGTCAGAAAATCAGGCTGTGGCCACCTATTTTATGCAGACTTTGCCTATTAACAAGGTCTCTACACTGTACGTTAGAGACGTGCGCCTCCTTTTCCGGACTAGATAGTGAAAATACCAGTTTTGTAGTTCAGTGAATGAGATTGGTTGGGCTGTTTGTTCTCCAGGGCTGAAAAATGTTGGGAGTGTATTCTCTTGGAGTCCACAGAAATGAAAATGATGAGAGGAAGAGAACGTCGGTTGCAGCCCGCGTGCTGCTGTTATAAAGTAGTTCTCTGATGTCTTTTTCCCTCTGCTGAGACTTATCAGCCTATCGTCCTTTCCTGTTAGGAGCGCATACCTGGCTTGGGATGGTGTGCGGCAGTGCAGATTCTTTACCGTAAGAGCACACTGAATGCCAGACTTCTTCCTGTACTGCCGTGTTAACCATGAGTCACAAATTCAGGAAGCAGTGATTGCATCGGAATTGCTACAATGCTTTGCGGAGTCTTTTTACTGGGTAAACTTCACAGCTGCAGTTACAACTTCCAGCCTGTGTTAGCTGAACACATCGTACTGGTGCCCGCCATCAGTTTGACAAAGATGGGATTGCAGTAGGAACTTGCTTTCTTCCTTCTTTTTAATTAAACAAGTCTTTGAAGCAACTTTTCCAATACCGCCAGACTTCACTTCTTCCAGTTATTTTCTGTTTTACTTAGCTGAAATGTTTTTTTTTCTTCCAAGCTTGAGGAAGTTTTCTACAAGAATGTCCCGTAATGATTTCATAAACTCTTTTCGTTGTACCTAGCTGCAACAGAGAGTGCTTTTATTCAAAAACCTGCTGGTTTTCTTTTCCAAGAAGTAGTGGGGTTTTTCCTATCTCTTCACTGATGGGAAAGGCTGTAGGACAGTAGCTTGAGGGGCTACTAATGCTGTCATCAGTGAGCCGGGAAAAGGCAGGAGTCCGAAACGGGTAAAAAGTACTTAAAAGGATACCAAAAGAGTAAATGGTACTTAAGCCGTGGATGTTTCTTTTTGCAGGGATGCTCCGGACCAACCGCTTCTTTCTAGCGCTACCTCAAAGTAACTTGCAGATAGAACTCACAGGGAAGGTTGATCAAATGGTGATGATCGCTGTCATTCTGCTGGACACGCAGATACTTGCCTTTCGTTTTGGCTCATTTTTAATACCAATTAACTTCAGTGCCTCGCGTTAATAGACACCGTTTGACTGCATCGGCAAATGTTTCTGAGTCGTGAGTGTCATTAAAGGCCTGTCACCCTATGGAAATCCTTCTAAATAAGAAAAATGGAATTCAAATAAATAAATAAAGCAGCGTTTGAACTTATGAGCAAACCTAGCGTAGCTGCCTTTGACGCTGATCTGGAGGAGAAAAATCACGTTATCACACTACTATGGTTGCCTTAATAGGTTTGGTGTACATGAGGGAGGGAAGCATTATGTGATGTTTGCCTAGCTATTACATGGCCAATGCAGGAGGGGTTTTAGTCAGTTCCCTGAGCACGTATTGTTGCAGAAGTCGGTGATTTCACTGCCCAATGTCTGTTATTAAGGGCACGATTCACGTCCCGTTATCGTTTTTATTATTTATTTATGTGTTTATTTTCTGGGGCGGCGATCTGTCACGATGCCCATCGTTCCCCTGCCGTGGGGTAGAATTTAGCGTGACGACTGCTTCCCGGACCAACAGGGCCACGAATCCGGCCTAAAACACTGCTTGTGCGTTGGTTGTCGGCGTGGGGGCTGTTGGTTGTCGGTGCGGGGGTATCGGTTGCGGGGCGGGGCTTTTCTGACGAGCACTGTGGGCTCGGGGCGCCGTCCCACGCCCGGCGCGGTGCTGCGGCACACCAGCGGTCGGCGCCACGGCGCGGGGAGGCTCTGGAGGTGACTCCTAGCCCCGTGCTTACGGTGGCCGGGCCGGGGTTCATTATGGCGGCCGGGTCCTGAGGGCGGGAGCGGGAGGGCGGCGGGACCGGGACGGGACCGGGGCGGGGCGAGGAACGGGAGCGGCAGCGGGAGGGGGGGGCGCGCGTTCCCGTGAGGGGAGGGGGCGCGCGAGGGAGGGAGGGGGAGGGTGTGAGAAACACTCCGTAGCCAAGAACTTGGGCTCAGGCGAGGAGCTCAGCGAAGCAGGAATTTATTCGCGATCGCAGTGGCGGGCGTCCCGTCCGTGCGAGGACTACCGCACACCAAATTTCCCTGGTGTATTGCCAAGCACTTCCCCGTGCAAGGGCTTACCATACACCGCATTTCCCGAGACTCTTCCTTTCTCTCCCTTAGCTCACGCTTCGTCCGTCTCCGGCCGCGCCCCTCGCGGAGCTGCGGAACCGCGGATCAGGACTCCACACTCGCTCCGTACAAAAGTACGTCTCAATCCCACGGCACACAGAGTCTCACCCGACCCCCAAGGCAATACTTCCTATTTCTTACCTTGGTCTGTGCACAGAGTTACCGGATCAATTCTCAAAGCCGGAGTGCCTGCCTTCTTCCCTTCCCCACTCCTTCACGGATCCTGCCTCTTTCATCAGTCTCGGGCCCTCTGTCAGCTCTCCGCAGAACCGCCGCCGTCGATGCACAGGACCGCTGAAATCAGCGGGGCATGCCTTCCTGCTGCTGCGGCGGTGGGGCTCCCCAGTAGGCGACTGGCTCCCGGACGAGCCCCCAAATTGTGAGAAACACTCCGTAGCCAAGAACTTGGGCTCAGGCGAGGAGCTCAGCGAAGCAGGAATTTATTCGCGATCGCAGTGGCGGGCGTCCCACGAGCAGGAGCGCCCCTGCTGGTTCCAAAACCCAGTTTATATACTTTTTGATGACGGGACCCTCCCCTGTTTCCCCACTGAGGGGGTGATCCAGGCTCACAATCTGTCTGATGCTTCCCAGACAATGCATGGCCTTCAGTTGCCGGCCTGTTAAATTTCGAATTTCTTTTGACTTTTTTACTGGTTGAAGCGGTAATGTTTCTTCACTTACCTGACTTGACTCAACACCGTGATTTTCCCCGAATTGTTCTACGGAGTCTGGTTGTCTGCATTTTACAAGGTCGCCTGCTAAGCGTTCTTATCGCTGCAAGCACACCTCAATACCCCATTCCTTACCTTTAAACAACGTAACTCTGCAAAAACAACATTTTTATTCCCACGAGGGGCAGGGCAGGCCCCGCGGCGCGTGGCGGCGGGGGGCGGGGGGGCCCCGTGACGGCACCGAACGCGGGGGGGGGGCGGTATGGCCTCGGGCGGCGCGACCGGTAGCGGCGCGACCGGCAGCGGCATGGCCGGCGGTGGCAGGGCCGGTGGCGGCGGGGCGCCGGGCGGCAGCCCAGGAGCCCGATCAGGAGGAGGAGGAGCAGGAGGAGGAGGAGGAGGAGGAGGAGGAGGAGGAGGAGGAGGAGGAGGAGGAGGAGGAGGAGGAGCGGCCGGCGGCAAGGTGAAGAGGCGGCGCCACCGTTTGGGCGCCGCGAAGCCCCCCTGTGCCAGGAGCAAGCGGGTGAGGAGCGGCCCCCCCACAGCGGGCCCTTCCCCCTCAGCCCACCAGTTACCCCCTTACTTACCCCCTTACCTTACCCGCCCCTTTATCCCCTTAGTTACCCCCTACCCACCTCCTTACCCCCTTAGTTACCCCCTCGACCGCTTAGTTACCCCCTTAGTTACCCCCTCAACGGCTTAGTTACCCCCTTAGTTACCCCCTCAGCCCCTTCCTAACCCCCTCAGTTATCCCCTCAGCCCCTTACTTACCCCCTTACCCCTCTACCCAGCCCATTACCCCCCTCCTCCCCCTCCCCTTCACCCCCAGCCCGCTGCCCTCAGGACCCCCAGTGCCACCCCCAGGGCTTTCCCCGCTCCCTGCACCCCTCCTCAGCCCATCATCAATTCTCTGAACGTTACCTGCCAGGCTTTGCTTCTCGTTTGTGCTGTAGGGTACAGCAGGTTGACGGTGAAAGCGGTCCGTCAATTCGGGGTGTGAAAATCCCCGTGCTGGAGGGGGGACGCGCCGAGATCCCTCCCAGCAGCTCTTTGCTAAGAAATGTCAGGACGCCCAGAGAGATGCTCTGGAGATGCCCTCTGCACATGTTTGTTCAGCCAAAACCTCTCCGCTATGAAATGAGCAACGTAGCTGAGGGGATTGATTATCATATGCAAAACCAAGGGAGCGCTACGCATGGATAGCTGCTCAATTAGGTTTTTATCACTTGCAGAAATGCCAAGTCCCTTATACCATATATTGACAATCAATCTTGTCCATCTAAAGCTGGCCTGGAAGGGCAATGCAAACATTCCCCACGCTTACAGAGCAACCGTTGAAACCTCTGGCTTGAACAGTGCATTAATGTTGAAAGTGCCATAGCTTGCGTGTGCCGACACCGTGTAGCTAACTGATAAACCTTACACGTGGATTAAAAATAATCAGTGGAGATGGTTTTCTAACTTTTCCATTGTCTGTTATCTCTGCGTGTTTTCCAGTAGGTTTATTTAAAGAGTGTGCCAGAGCAAACACGTGCGTGGGGATATCTGGGGGATTCTGCACAGAGAATGGCTGCTGCACATCCAGCGCAGATCAAATTAACAGTAACTTATCGGGGAAGAATTTTAATGATTTGATAAATAGACAAACTGATAGGTGTTACATGTGTGCATTTATTATAGCAGTTAGCTTTGTAACCAGACGAATCGTGCAAATGTTCATAACGTAAAAGGACGAGCTTTGAGCAGATAGCTTGCTTAGAGCATTTGTCAATTAATTTCAGTTTATTTTCAATATCATGTCCACTCTGCAGAAGGTTCTGTGGCTTAATGTTAATTGTCTCTCAGTGATGCAGTTGGGGAGGCACGAAAGCGACCGATGCGATTTTGTGAGGTTATACCTCTGGTTCTGATCCCTACCCCGCTGTTTTTCTCATCCTTCCCCCTACAACTTTAGTCGATAAGTCGATTCTTAGAAATACTTAAATAGATGTGTTTTGTGTGCTTGTGATCGTAATTACAGCCCACCAAACCCTCTGTCTCTTACCATTAAGCTCTGAAGGTGCCTGGGCACTGTAGACAGTATAGTTAGCAGCTTCAAAGTTCCTGGGAACTAGTTCTGGATCTAATTTACTTTTTTTTTTTCCCCCTGCCTGCAGGAGGGATGATTAGCAGGATGCCTAGCTCATGATTGTCAGCTTTCTGGATATTATTTTTTATTATTAATTTTTATTATTAATTATATTCATTTATATTAATGTATCTTTTATTTAACCGTAGTTCCTGGGGCTTTCGGTCAGGTGGGAATTCTCCGATCGTACCCGATGTATGCCGCAGAGTCAGTCTTCTACAAAATACAGCAACAGCTTTAGAAGGCTCTTGCAAGAGGAGGTGCTGGTGCTATAGCTATAGCTGTGTTTCTTCCAGGACATCTTCTGGGTTAGCCTGACTGTTGAGAGCAGAACTGTTTTTTGTGCGTATAGTCACTGCAATTCAGCATTACTAAAATTGAAAATATTTAGATTCACTGATTTTAATGGGTAGTATGGTCCTGACTGTCGCAGTAGATAATTGCTGAACTTCTGGTTTAGTTGGTTTTCACGTGAGGGTGCGAAGAGGAAGAGTCCTGGAACAAGTCTGTAGGTCAGGAGCTGTTCAGGCGTAGAGTTTCCTGATAGCCTTGCAGATTGACGACCTGCTGGTGAATTTTGGCAGAGGTTTCAGAACTTTGAACCTTGCCAAGGTCACTTGGAAGTACAGAAAGTGATAGGTAGTTGTAAATCAATCTTAGGTGAATTTTAGGTTTACCAGAAGTGTAGCGATCCTATGCCAGGGATCAACCTCGTCGTCGTCTTCTGAATATTTGCTGTATAATATCTGTCTTCAAGGTCCGTGGAAGGTGGTATCCCAGCATATGCTGTTGACTGTGTTTCTGTAATTAAACAAGTGTTTTTTCTTTCAAGCAGGGAATAATTAGCAGAATGACAGAAACGGTGAAAAATATTGTACCGGCCTGGCTGCAGAAGTATTTCAATAAGCGTGAGGAGGAGTGTGTAGACAGAAATGAATCTGCAAACCAGGAGGAGACTCCGGTAAACTATCACCTCGATTATGCAGATGAAGATACCATAATCGATGAGAGATTCACGCCTGAACCAGCAAGAATTAGTAGACGAGGTATGTGAAAAATCATTTGGAATTCTGGCCATCTGTATTTATTCACAGATTTCTAGTTTTGAATCTGAATTTCAAAAGGAAATTGGAATGAGGGTTTTGACAGAATGAAAAAAAACCAAAAAAAGTCAAAACTGTTTGTGAAACCGTCTTAGCTTTAAACTGTATACACAGTTACGAAGCATACATCTTATGCTCTTGGAAGGCATCAGTTAACTTTAGGTACTCTATTAGCCAGGTGCTAAATGCTGAAAATCAGTCATTTGCAAGTGTGCTGGGTTGCATTTTCCATCTTTTAAAAGATATGGAATGAAAATCTGTCTAATTGCCTAAGGCAATTAAAAAAATTAATTTGTTTTGCAGTCTTCGAAACAAAAGACTAGATGCTAGAATGGCAGAGGAAAATTCCGTCTCGTGTCCCGACTTTGTTTGTTTTGTTTTGTTTTTTTTTTGTTTTGGGCTTTGATCAATTTAGTAAAGTTCCTCGTTAACTTGATGGTGAACTGGGGAACTTGTGCACGGACGTGGTTTATGAGATTATTATCCTTAAAATATTCAATAACTTTAAGGTCTACGCGGGGGGAGGGGGTGTCTTTGAAAAGGTATTTGACCGTTGGCAACGAGGTTTGCAAGTCCTTTACCTCATGAAAGATTAATTTGTCTTATATCCAGTGCCTCTCACTGTTCCTGTAGTCCTGTTGTATAAATTTGCATCTATTCTTATTTGAGTTTCTCTTAAATTAGCTGTTTTGGGGAAGTCAGCTTTTAATAAGTAAAGAAGTTTTGTCTGAGCGTGCGTAGGTAACCATAGATAATGTGGAAAGTCAGTTGCTTCTGTTGTTGGCAGAATCAAAAAATAAGGAGGAAATATCTTTGCCTCCAATCTCATCTAATTGTAAACAAGGAGATTGATGGCTTTCTGTGTAGCTGTAGCTTGGGAATGAGTTTGGAGAAAAGAATAGAGAAGGTCTTCGTGACTGAGGAACACATGTTGGCTTTCCTATGTAACTGCGTGAAAGGAGCTTTCAGTAAGAACAGCTGCACTGCAAGCTTGCTAACTCCAGGAGATCAGGAGCAGGTGGACACCCTGGAACCTTTTGCAGCTTATGTTGCTGTCCGTGGGTGTCGCTTACTATGCTTAAGAATAAGATTATTTTTTTTAATTATTACTACATTTTGAAACCAATGTGTTTCTTCAGTTCTGAGGTATCAGTGTGCTGGAGCCTATATTGGGTGGCCTTCCGCCTGAATACCTTTCTGTATCTCAAACGGTGCTGTCCTAAAAATCTGCTCATGGTTTGGAGAGCTAATTAGTGGTACTGCAGTGGTTATGAAGATTGAACTAACTAGTTTAAGCTTCAGTTCAAGTATCAAGAGGATAGTGGCTCAAAGTCATTTGAATTGCCCAGATTCCTGGGAGAGACAGTAGGCTTTCATCAGGCAAAATACCCATGAATAGTTCCATTCATTTAGCAAGATAGACTTCAAGGCCACCTATTCCAGGCCACTGGCATTGTTTGCAGACCCTTTGCTTCAAGAGGGAAAAATGCTCATCTGGTTACTTGGGTCAACATCCTTGTCCCTTGGGTCAAAATCCCAATAGTTAATGGGTAGGAGATGATGTTTTGCCTCTAACGTGAGCTGATATGGAAGAACTTGGGAAAAAAGTACTGCAAACGTTCATTTTCATGTTGTGTATTCAGATTAATATAACCTTTGTTCCAATATTATGGAAGCTGCAGTGTTATCTGTAATTTACCGTGTAATCTCAAATTTTGTAAAGCTTATTGCAAGCTGTACATGGGAGAAGGAGTATATATGTTTGATTTAGTGAACGGCCAAGTCAGCGTTAGAGCATTTGAGCACGGGGTCAGAATGTGGTGTTGTAAAACCTCATAGTTAACTACTTCTGGATGCAACATTAATACTGTGTATCGCAAGCAGTGTTGTTGTTGTAGCCAGACAGTTAGATGCAACCGTATCTGGGTGAGGAAGAAGTTAAATTTGGCTTCTCTCTTTTTGCGCTTAGAACTTGGCAATAGCATGGCTGTCGATAGGAAACAGGTTTTGGCTTCTGTGAGCTTGTCTATAGCAAAGCTAATTATCTCCCTGTTCTTGTCTAGAACCATCCACAAGTAGATCAGCACTGAACTTCCCAGTTGTGTTAACAAGGCCCTCTCTTCATCGGAGCCGTCTGAATTATACCATGCTGGATTCTCCTGTCCCACCTTGTCAGCCCTCGACATCTTCTGTATTTGGCATTGGCAGTCCTAGGCTGTCCTTGATAAAAGAAATAGAAGATTCTACCTCTCAACAAGACGATGATAACATCTCAACAACCAGTGATTCCTCCTCTAGAGCATCTGATGAAGGTGATTTTTGTGTTCTCTGTTTAATTGACTTTTTTTTTAATGTGAAGTACCTTGCGTTCTTTAATATTCCACATCACCTTAGTAAATAAAATAGGTGAATGTCAACTTTGGATGCGAGAATTAAATTGAATTTTTAGTGTTTTAGAAGTATATAATCCTATCACCTTTTTAATAGAAGCGTGCTTTGGAATACGTTTATGATACCCTGATGTTAGAAAGAGTCAATGCTGAAATATACACATTCAGCTAGGTTATATGTAAATTTTGAACTGGGACGGTAGGAAATCAGGCTGACTTGCCGTAGCTTGACAACTAGGCTGATTGTCTAGAAGGAAGAGTGACTCAGAATATCTAACAGACAGCTGGTTAAATGTGAATAAGTGCAGGTGACAAATAGGAACACGAGATGTTTTCCTGTGTTTCAGCAAGAGAAGATAAAGAAACTACTCTGACATAAGCTATAGGCTGTTTTTTGACCTTTCTTGGTAGAAGGCTTCAGCTGTCAATACTTTCATGTCTTTTGCCAAATTCATTGAGGAAAGCACACCATTTTAAAATAAAAAATAAGCATCGTGTCGATGTAGGTTGGTACGTAGGTCTTCTCGCTGAAAGGGCGAACAGCAGGTTTGCAGCTTTTTCTAGTCCCCCATATAGACAGGGACTGACGTGTGCTCAGCAGGTTTTCCAGAGAACTTTTGTACAGCTGAGAGTAGAGTTGCTGGGCTTTAGCAATATAACCTGAGTGCACTAGAACTTTCTGGTGTGTCTTCGTAAAACATACATGGGCAGAAGATCGTTAACTCTTAGAGCAGCCTTTGGGGAATCTTCCAGGTTTAAAACCTGTGCGATTATGATCTGTGCTGGCCTCCAGCCTTTTACCAACACAGAAAAAAGCTTTGTCCGTACAAATGCACTGATGTTTATGCGGTCCTCTTTTATCTTAGCCTGAAGGAAAAAAAAATCTGCATTGGAAGCACAGTATTAACTTGGTAAGATTGCTGAAAACTACTTGCAGCTCTGTGAACAGTTTTCAAGTTTGTAGGTGATACTTGGTTTTCAGTCTGTACGTGAAGTTGATCTATTTAAGGAAGCTGAAGTCATGCTTATTTTTCTGTATTGAAGAACTTGAATTAGTGTGATCTTTATTGTTAAAGTTCTGTACGTACGAGAGGCATTTACATCTAGCATACGTCATTTTGGCAGATGTTGCAGTTTTAAAAAATACTTCATCATCACTGCTCTTGCCCGCAGGAGCTGAAAGAACTCATTCCCTCTCGCAGCATTCTGCAGCTAGCTCTAAGAAACCCGCATTCGGTTTATCTGCTTTTGGAGGACTGTGTCCTGTAAGTACTGCACAGTATTTCTTTTAATCAGTTTGAATGTGTACCTGTTTTTCTATCCACTTCTCATACTGTGTTTCCGTAGGCACGTGGAAGCACATCTGTTTTTAAGCAAAACCAGCTTGGGTTTTCTCCATTTTACCCCGGAAAGACGGCCTATGGTGGTGCAGCTGTAAGATCAAGGCAGCAAAGAACGGAACCTTATCGGGTATGACAAAAGTAGTGTAGTATTAGTAGTCAAATGTAGTAGTCAAACCTGGCTAATATTTATCTGTGGATCTTCTTTTCCAAGCATGCCTACATTCATGCTATGGATATGTTGTATAAACCTGCAGTCTTTGAAAATATCTAAAATCAACTTTGCTGATCCTTTGTTCTTCTGGTACACAGAGGCATGCAGGACTAAATGCAGTCTCAAGATAAGCAGTAACATGCTTTCTGTTTTGAACGATTCATATAGTTCTTGGAGAGAGTTATTTGCCCCCAAGTGTTCTTGGAAATAGCAAATAAAAACTGCTGACAACTCTGATTAGCTAGAGCTGAATCGAAAAGGAAAGTCAAATCAGGTTTGGTAGGAATGTATTTAAATGAAAGTGACTTTTATCGATAAATCAAAAGGAATTTTAAGAAAATGAAAACGCGGGTTTGCTGGCTCTGTTCTGACAGTCCATTTGTGCAACGGAAAAAGGGCAGTACAAGTACCTCACTTACGGGAAACCTTGAAACCTTGTGGTGCAAAGCTGGGAACCCTCTTTGGTCGGCTATTTTTGTTTTTTACAATATTACTGCATTATGGTAAAAAGAGGAACCAAAATACTAGGCTTTTAAAGGAGAGAGTAGCTTGCTTCTTGCTGCTTGCTGTGAATGACAGCAAGGTACTAGAGAGTCCAGCGAAGGGCCACCAAGATGATCAAGGGACTGGGAGCACCTCTCCTCTGAGGAGAGGCAGAGACTGCTGGGCCCGTTTAGCATGGAGGAGAGGAGGTTTGGGGGGATCTTATTGGTGTATATAAATACCTGAATGGATGGTGCAAAGAGCATAGAGAGCCATTGTGTTTTCAGCAGTGCCCAGTGCCAGGTCAAGAGGCAACAGGCACAAACTGAAACGTGAGGCTCTGTCTGAGCATCAGGAAATGCTTTTGCACTGTGCGGGTGATGGAGCCCTGGCACAGGTTGCCCGGAGAGGCTGTGGAGTCTCCCTCTTTGGAGGTCTTCAAGAGCTGACTTGACATGGTCCTGGGCAACCTGCTCGGGGTGGCCCTGCTTGAGCGGGGGGGTAGACCAGGCGATCTCTAGAGGTCACTTCCAACCTTAACCATTCTGTGGTTCTGTGAGTCTCACTTGTGTTTTTACACGCTGCGTGGTCTGCTTCCTGTCTTCACATCGTGTGATAAGCACAGTGTGGTTATTTGAGGGGTTTAACCTGGGAAGAAAAAAAATCACACCAAAGGAAGTTTTCAACTGATATTTGAAGTTGGGTGGTGCAAATAAACAGTTTACTTTTTCAGTGTAATGTTTAGATCTGTTACAGTTTAAATCAGATCTTTATCTTTTAAGACAAAGATTTGCAGCCAACTTTAATCTTGGGGGAAGGGAGGAAGCAAGAGAGAAGTAAAACTAGTTCCTGGTTATGATTGTATACACTGATTTTAAGATGGTACACTTAGACCATCGTGAAACTCTGAGGTCTGTGTTGTTACTGAAAATGCTTTCTGTACCACAAGCCTTTTCTTGAGTTCTGTTTCCCTGATTACTGCTTCGGAGGCCTTAGCAGTCCTAGCATCATCCGTCTTGACCTTTTACAAGTACGGAGTTCTTTTATTGCTCGTGCAACAAGCACGTGCAAGATGCACTGAGGCCCAAGGTAAACTTCATTAAACTCCGAGTGTATTCTCTTCTTTATGGCTTGAACTCCCAGTGACTGCATGTTTCTCTGTCATCAGAATATATTGATTGTATCATCAGTGTAGCCTTGGGACATAAAATACATGCCTCCTTAGCTGAGAATTGACCATTGTAACACTTAAAATGCTAATTTTTCAGGCACAAAGGAGAGCGAAAGCTAGACAAGAAACTGTGCGGTCCCGCGCTACGTTAAGTACCTCAGCACGGCGCATCTTGGAGGCAATGGAGAAGCTGTCAAGCCCTTTGTTGGTAAATAGCACTTCTTTTAATCTGTTTTTGCTTCATGTGTTTATAAAACTTAGTAAATGTGCCATCAAAGGATAAAGATAAAACTATTCTTCCTTACGTTGTGGCCGGTTTAATTTATTGCGCTGTTTTTTCAACAGGATGCTAAAAGAATGGCATCTGTTTTGCCGCTGTGTTCTGTAAGTTGACCATGAACCCCCACATTTTTGTTGCAGGGAACCCTCTTTCTCAGGAAAAAAAAAATGCCCTCTAATATTTATGCTTTGTTTTTTCCCTTAGCCTCCGGACATAGATAAACCGGATATTACTGACTTCCAGTCCAAACGAAGAAAGGTAAGAACCAATAATGTCTTAAGCTGAGGTAGATAACTTTTTCAATGCTTTATCACTATCAGAAAAATTTTCTCAAACCTCAGTGACAACATAGACATCAAATCAAGTTAATATTGGCATGTATCCACAGTAGATGATGGGTTGTGAAGATTACTCAGGTTAAGAATTATGTTATCTTTGTAAGTTGAGAGCAACAACTCTAGAACACACCAAGTCGTTTTATCTTGTCCCCCAACTTGGGGTGAAGCTGCATATTAAAATTCCTGTTGAGGCAAGTTTTCTCTTGAAGAAATGATCACAAATAGAAAAATACTGATTGAGTGGTCATATAGACTTTGTACAGACTTCCGTGTTCATTCGGGCACAGAAAACTAGTTTTTGTGCTTTTTATCACCATTCAAAGTAAAGAGGAGGAAAATTGTTAATTTCCGACGCTATAAATCTTACGCTCCTAAATTCCTATTTGGAGGTAGCACAGAACTGGTGAGAATGCTGTGGTAAAGCATGATTTCCTTTCATTTTGTTTAAAAAATGAAAACTAGTCATCTTTTTTTGATGACTTTAGTTAGGGGTATCATTAAATTGCAAAACTGTACCAGGCACAATAGCTCTTGGTGTATTAAATGCCTAACTGGGGGAATTAATATTTTTCATTTTTACCTTTAAAACCAGCGATGAACCATCGTTGGAGTCTGATAAATTTTCCATAAAATTAAATGGGCATCTCTTTCTGCGAAAACATCTGTGTTTCCAGTATCAGTCTGAGTGTACAAATGACCACTTGTTAAGTGTATGGGCTTCTTAGGCTGGAAATCAAAGTGGACAGTAATACTGGTTGCTTATTGCTTTTAACTCTTTCAATCTCTGTATTGTTTAGCCAGCACAATCTCCATTTGGTAAAGTTCTAAAATGAATGTAGCAGCAACTGCTTAGTTTTTAGGGGGGTAGAGGTTTTTTTTTTTCTTTTTCTTTTCCGACGCTATAAATCTTAACGCTCCTAAATTCCTATTTGGAGGTAGCACAGAACTGGTGATAATGCTGTGGTAAAGCATGATTTCCTTTCATTTTCTTTAAAAAATGAAAACTAGTCATCTTTTTTTGACGACTTTAGTTAGGGGTATCCTTGGGCTTATTAAATTGCAAAACCCTTAAATGACCACTTGAAGATCAGGTGACTGAAGGAAATAACAAGATGTGCAAACTTTTCATCTTCTGTTCTAATGAGCAAAGGGGCAGTGTCTCAAGAAGTTTCTGTGCTAATTCCTTGATTGGATGGATGTATAATTAAGTTTACAATCACTTCAGAGTTTACAAACATCTCAGATTTCCTGGACCATCTTTTCACCATCTGCCAAATTACAAGGGCATGGAGAAGTGAAGTATATCATAAATATTATCCAAATAACTAAAACCAAATCTGGTGTGAATTCTCAGTTATATTATAGCAATACACCTGTGATAAGGCATTAAGAAAGATCTGCCAGATTTGCAACAGAGAGCCTGAAATTGTCAGCCACTAAATGAATGTTGCACGCAGCTGTCAGTGGGTGAAAGGAGATAGATTGTCTATTCATAATACTAGAATTCATAATGGTGGCGGGAGAAGGGTAGCCCGCGATGAGAAGCAATTATTTGCTGAGGAGACGATCGTGTGTTTTCCTGCTAAAGTGAACATGCGGTTGACGGAACACTTGTGCACTCGGGCTAAACTTCTGCAGTGGGTAGCAGTGACGTGGTATTTTTCTTATTTCAAGGAACTGTACCAGGCAGAATAGCTCTTGGTGTATTAAATGCCTAACTGGGGGAATTAATATTTTTCTTTTTTACCTTTAAAACCAGCAATGAACCGTCGTTCACTCGAAGTAGATTTGTGAACTTACATAAAACATGTCTTATTCAAGGTTTCAAACTGAATGTAATATTTTTTAGAAAGACGCATTTTTGTATACTTTAGAGAGAGTGTGAATCCTATTACTAAGAGCTGGGAGATACTGTGAAATTAAAGCTGCAGCGTAAACAAAAATTTCCTGTTGGTATTGATTTGAACAATAGCATGCTTCCTAAGACTGTATTTTCTGATCCTTAAGACCGCAGGCGGAGCCATCGGTAAATCTTGTAGCCTTTAGGGTTTGTTTTCTGTCTGACAGTTCAGTTAAGTCAGTTTTGCAGAACACGCAGTGGTCTGTGTTAAAAATTAACTCTGGTCTGTGAAAACGCTTTGAAAAGGGAAGTCAAACCCACTACTTGAAGTGCATCTAATGCACATGTAAAGCATTGGATCATATTTTAATGAATGAGATTATTGTAAGACTGACAAGTTGTTTTTTTTTTGAGTGTGTTCTATTATTTGTGTAACTTTGAAGGGGGAAAATGTAGGGAATGTGAAGCCCAGAAGCCTGTATAATTAGTTGCTTAACACTTCGAATGTTAAATTAATGAATTAAGCTACTAAAAAAAAAAATCACAGTGTGGGCAGAGGAAAAGATAGGAGCATATTCTAGGAACATGGGTTATTTTAATTATGGTAGCATGAATTATTTTGTCTATGAAGCTAACTGCCAAATTTTGAAATGGAATTCAGTCAGACTTTGGCTACTTATATATAGCTTTATGGATTTCGTTACTGGTTTTCTGGTGATTTCCCTCTACAAGTTGAACGGTCTTTAGAATTTTCAAATTGCGTTCACTGAGTGCCAAGACCGATGGGGGGAGGTTTATAGTTCTGTAATTTGTTTTCATCAATAAATATTGGAATTAATTTGGGTGGACGTAAGGATAAATTGATTGCTGTTTCCCTTTCAAAGCTGGAATCCCAGAATGCATTCCAGCCTCCACCTGTTAAGAGACTTGTGACACCAACGGTAAACCGTCAACCGATGCGTTATACGCGGTATTCTGAACCATCACCGACTTCAACTACTCAGTCCAGCAAAATTTGCCAGAGAGTAGACACAAAGTTCCAAGTGAGTACATTTTTGAGTCCTTATGTACCTGTTTTTTTTTTCCAGTCTTGGAATGTTTCTCAAACCAATTGTTATCCTATCTTTGCAAAAAGTACTGATAGTATGTTTGAGGCGAGCTTTAAGGCAGTGGGAACCATTGTGAAATAGCAGCAACTGCTTAGTTTTTAGGGGGGTAGAGTTTTTTTTTTTTTTCTTGTTGATAAATGATAGAAAACAGAAAAGTATGTCCCTTTTACGGGGTTGGTAAACACAAGTTTTGATGAAAACTCTCCCCCCCCCACACACAATTTTTGTCATTTTGTTTAAAGTAATTACTTTCTTTGTTGGAGGATTTGACAAATTTGATTTAGTGTTCTATCAGTTTGTCCTCAATGCTGAGTGAAGCAGTGATGCTTACTTTAGCCCCAAAATTTAACTGAACTGTACCCACAATGCTGAATTAGGGAACAACGTTAAGTAGGTGAGGTGTATTCAGTGCTATAAAATTAAAAATAAATAAATAAAATAAAAACCACAAAAAAACACATGAAGTGGTTGTTGGTACTTTGTGTATTCTGTACATATTCAGCTAAGTCTTGAACTAAACTTAACTTGCAGGGGATGAGAGAGAAGACTTTGCCTGCAGAACAGCGAGCAGAACCATCTGAAAGGTATGACATCTATTAATTTAAAACTTACTTGAAGGAAGAAAGAAATCTCCTTTTTCAGTACGGTCTGCACCTGAAAGGTGGTGACAGTTCTCAGTAAAAGGAATGGGAAATCCAATGAAAATTTTGTATTTTGAGGCAGCTGCAAAGTCTGGATTGTGTTTGAAGATCAATATAACTTTGAGAAAATTGTTGTTTTTATGAAAGGAAGGAAGATGAGCAAGAATAAAACTACTGATACACCACTTTTTATCCCAAGTTTATCTTCTGAGTAGGATATGAAGATGGGAAACCAGGCACGTTATAATGCTGTATCCACAGAAAGGATCTTTGCTATTGGAGGCCTAATTTTTTCCTTCTACAGGAAATATGGCTCATTTTGTAGTTTAACTAAATCTGTAGCGTTACAAATTTTGCTTTGACAGATATTTCATGGTTTATAACTCAGTTTACTTATAACAAAATAATTTGTCCCTCCTAATGTTCCCTAGGGGAAAAGCTATTAGTTTTAGCTATTTAATTGCTTGCAGTTTGAAAGCTCTGTCCTAATGGGATGATTCTTTCTGAAGCATTCTTTAGAAGGTGAAGTAGGGGAAGTGAGTTACAGTTCAGGAGGATGTTTATTGATGTGTTTTTTTCTTTATTTTTTAAGCAAAAACATGGAGGAAGGTTTATGATTTATTATTCTTTTTTTTAATACTCCTTTCATGATGAAGTTAATTGTCTGCTTTGAGTTCACATGAAGACCATGTGTTCTTTAGAATCATTTGAGGCCAAATGCTAACTCATCTCTAAAATAAAAAAAATCCAGCAGAATTAATTGAATTTCTTCTTGAGGAGACTGCTTTGTGTTACACTGCTTTCTTGGTTTAGGTCAAATGAGTTATCCTCCAGATAATATTGATGGCTTTTCCTTCTGGGCAAATGGTGTTTTGGGTAATAATGCTTGAGTTAAGGGACTTTGCACTCGGTTTTTAGGGGATTGCTCTTTTCAAAGAACAGTAGCAGGGAATTTTGTTGACTCTATGCTCATCTGCCAAGCAATTCTTATGTGACCATGGGCATTCTTTGGCTTGCAGAAAGAACTCAACACTTTGTTTTGGCATCTAAAAGTTGGACTTCACAACAACCACCTTTTTAGGGGTGGAAGCGACTGGCTTTAAGGTTCTGGTACAGGTGCAATCAGGTGCTGGGTTTTAATTATGTTTTTTTCAAACTGTTCTAAATTGTCTCTGTTAGAACTCCTTTCTACTTCTCCATTTAGGAAGGAGATACAGCAAACTCATACTGCTTTTGATTTCGTTCACAAAGTTTATTGCAGTGCCCTACCTTTTGTTTGTAGAGTAGGTAGTGGTGGTAGTGTTTTTTGTGATGCTGGTCTCTGTTGGGTGCCATGTTCTGGAGCAGGAGCACCACACTGATCTGCTGGCAAGAGTCCCTTTGGACAGTTGAGTTGGAATACTCAGTAAATCTCTGGCCCACCAATGCTATATATCTATGTGTGTGTGTGTGTGTGTATATATTTTAAACCTGAGTCCAATTGTAGATTAGACTTGCTTGAAGGCTGACAACTGTCTTTGCCCCCTTGAAGCTCACAGGTGTTAACAGAAAGAGGAATATGGGCTGTTATGGGCAAGCGATAGTTGTCTGAATGAAGATCTATTTTGATGTAAGACTTTTTTCAGAATTCTAATGGATTGACAGTTCGGATTAGAGAAAAGTCTGAGCATATGCCTTAGGGATCTGTCTTCCTCTATGCAGTTACAGTGCTAAGCAGGCTGTTGTCAAGTATTTGACAAGTTTAGACCAGTTCTCCTCCTCAGTATTGTGGGAGTTTGACCTGGTGTCTTCCAGTGCGATCTAATGCACTTTTGTACTGACTGACTGATTGGCTGCAAGATAAGCTTTGATGTCACAGTTTTTCCAGGCATACTTCATTTTCTTGCCATAGTACTTTTGTTAGAGTTATTCCCTATTTCACTTCTGGTTTGGGTTATTTTTTCCCCATTTGCTCTTGGATTAGGATATCTTTCTGGTTTTGAGCTAGGCTTTTTTAAGTACCAGAAAAATGCCTTTGTATGCCTTACAAAAGGGATCTGTATTCATGTCTGAAAAGACTTCTGGAATGTTGGCATACCCAAACACCTCTGCTGTTCCTGCTGATGGCCACATGAAAGCCAGAGCTGCTTCTGAAGCTTAGGCCATATTACCTTGCCACACAAGTCTGAGGCGTCCCTATTCTATCAGAGCTGTTGGCAGTGTTTCCCATGTGTATGTGTGCATATGTGCACTCTTTCTGTATTTTTGTGAGCTGTTCTTTTACATCCCTGCAAAAGATACATGTGCATCGCAGAATCAGAGAACCAGTCCTATTTAAAGGAAGCACTGGAAAATAACAATCTAAATCAGCTCTTCTATTTCAGGTCTTCTGGCTTAGTCATTGTTCCCATGTGACCGGTGCACTTATGTATGTCCTTTTCATTGCTGCTGTTAATAAAGTTTTTCCTATTTAGAACATCAAGTATTTACCAGCGTTTAGCAACTTGTGAGACAGCTTTAGTTTTTTTCTGATCAGCAGGTTTCAATTCTAGGACTAATAACAGCTCTAATATCTTGAAAAAAAAATTTGGCTGGTAATTTTTTTTTCCCTTGTTTCCCCCAACTTCTGTACTGTCGTGTGCTAGCAATGTGACCAGCTACAAATTCAGTACTGCTGCGTCCAATGGTCTGTCTTCAGGAGTGAGTAGCGGAGGCGGCAAAATGAGAAGGGAAAGAGGAATACACTATTTATCAAGAGCTGTACAAGAACAGGTAAGTGACTCTTAAATTAATTGCTGTCACTGAGCTTACTGAAGTAACTAGCTAAGTGTGTCAGTTTTATTGCATCATAGTAAATTATAACAATACCGCTTTATTTTTGCATTGTTTTTGTTTTCTTGTGGGTTTCAGAGCAGGCTCCAATTGATTTCCTGTGTTTGAATACCTGAACTTTGCTTATGTAATTTTGAAATTTTTAATTCTCTTACCTTGGAGATTCTTCAAACTATAACATTTCTCGTTAGCAGTTGAATGAATGAGTCCTAAGAAGAGAAGTAATGTTTTGGTGAAGGTTTGTATAGTTTTTCTACAGGAATGATACTTGAAACGAATGCCAAGTATAAAAAGAAAAAAAAAGCTTAATTTTTGGTTTCATATTTAAGTCATACAGAAAGATACAGGCCAAGAGTGTGAAAAAGAGTAATAGAAGAGAGCATTCTGCATGTCTGCTAACGATGACTCAGTTTTTGATACTCACCAAACTCATTGTGAGAGAGTTTTTTTCTCATTTTAATAGGAAAAATCTATTCCATAAAACTATGACCATGAATATTCAGATTATTTTTTCTTTTATTGGATGTTATATAAGCTGCCTGTAAGTTAATTTAAGTATTTACGTTAACATTAAGTATTTAATTAATATTAAGTTAATATTAAGTATTTAAGTTAATTTAAGTTTCAAATCATTAAATGGGACTTCCGGATGATGCAATATAAAGAAATCGTAAACACTGTTGTTTATTCCTGTAACGCAAATAAAATAATGGTCCAAATATCAAAAGTTCCATAAACTTTTCAAATCAAAACTGTGAAACAGATGTAAGCTACAGGATGCACTGAATATCAGTAGTACCAACTTACATCCCTGCCTAGTCATTTCTAAGTAGATCATGATAGTACTGTACAAATTTTGGTCAGATTTCCTATGCCATTTAAAACATAACTCATCCAATCTTAGTAATTGAATAAAGTAAGTGGCAGGGATGAAAATTGAAGTTGTTAAGAGGCTCTCTTCTGATTTTTATATTTGCATCCTGATACATGGTATAGACTGTATTTACCAGAACACAATCTTCAGTGCTGTTAGTCTGACTTTCTTTGGTGCTTTTTGTGTTTAGTTTGGTTGTTGAACCTACCTGCTTCTTTAAACATTACCTTTTTCCACGTTCACTGCTGTAATGACTTTAGAAACTTTGGCAGCTATCCTGCCTAACTTTGCAAGAGGAACACTTTCTCACTTGTCTTGAGAGTGTACTCTTAATTGAAGCCATGCGAGGGTAGTTAGAAAGGATAATGCTTCTCTAGAGCTTTGATGACTGAAGTATAGAAAAGAAAGAAAAAAAATGTGATCTGTGCGTCTCTGTTCTGCACAGGTTTTGAGTTAACTTTCAGTGTTCTTGCTGTACAGTTGTTGAATAGAGTATAATGTGGAAGCAGGCCTGCCATAAATTAAAATGACGTGGTAGACAGAGGTGGGGAGATCGGGATTTCTTCTGGAAACTTGCTTTCTCTTAATTTGTATGGATTTTTGTTCTATTTAATTTTGTTAATAAATTGGGTGCGATGGGGTGAGAAAGTAGTATGTCTTGTATAAGAAAAATTAAAATTTGCAACTTTAGGAAGTGGAGGAACCAGTGCTACCGAAAATACCCCTACCCATCAGTGCTGCATCGCTGCCTCAGTTCAATTCTAGTTTCGTTGGTAGTAGCGCTGTCTCAGCGTCACCGAGCGCTGTTTCAACAGCAGCAATGAGCACGGCAACTCCAGCAGCTGCGACGGGCATGGCAAATCCATCAGAGGTGAAGGGCATGACAGATCCATCAGAGGTGGAGGGCATGACAGATCCATCAGAGGTGGAGGACTTGACAGATCTATCAGAGGAGGAGGTGGAGGACATGATATATACAACGGCGACGTCGGGCATAACGTGTTCAACAGTGCCCTCAGGCTTGACATGTCCAATAATGGCGGCGGGCATGCCATATCTGCTGATGACAAAGGACAAGGCAAAGTCAACAGTGGCAACGACAAGCGTGGCAAATTCAACGGAGGCGGCGGGCATGGCAGATGCAGCAGCGACGGCGGCGGGCAAGGTAGATCTTTATGCTATAAATAATGTTTACAATGAGTATACTGCTTTATTGCGAGTTGACTTTTTCTGTGGTGCTCATGAAACTAACAAATATTAGTTTCTACGCAGCTGAATGAATTGGGGTTGTATGCCAGTTTGGGGAAAAAGGCATAAATGTTTTGATTCTGCTTCTCTCAGTCTTAGAGCCTGCCAACTCCCATTTAACGTGATTGTATAACTGCTTCAAATGCTGTGGAAGTCTGGGGGGGAAGGGGGGTGTGAACTTCATGCCAAGTTATTTATAGTGGTTTTGGCAGGGGTAGAGTTAATTTTCTTCGTAGTAGATGATGCTAGATGATGCTGTGTTGCAGATTTGTGAGCAAAACAGTGTTGGTAAGGCACTGGTGTTTTAGCTGTTGCTGAGCAGTGCTTACACAGTGACAAGTCCTTTTCTGTGTCTCACGCTGCCCTGCCAGCGAGGAGGTCGGGGATGCACAAGAGGCTGGGAGGGCACTCAGCCAGGACAGCGGAGCCCAGAGGACCGAAGGGATATTCCACACCATTTAGCATCGTGCTCAGCAATAAATGCTGGGGGAAAGAAGGGGAAGGAGTGGGGAGTATGTACAGGGTTATGGCATTTGTCATTCCAGGTAGCCATTACATGCGATGAGTCATTAATGCTACCTCAAATTTAACAACTTTACTTCTTTACTTCCAGTTCTTTTCCCTGTTCCATTTGGAGGGAGTGAGCGAGTGGCTGTGTGGTGCTTAGTTGCCTGCAATGGTTAAACCACAACTTTATTTAAGTTATTAAATTAGAGGTAACGTGGTCATATAAGCCTCACATAGAATGAGCCTAGGGTGCAATAATTGGCATATTATTGCAATAAAATAAACATTAATCTGTTCCAGAGTACTTGAAATATTTTTTGTACGGTTTGAAGTAGACAGCTGCTTTAACATGTTGAGGTGTTTGCTGAAGTTCTTGGAGTATCATTGGGCTGAGTTTGCCGTTCTTCAGCTTCCTGGCTTGCTTTTCCGTGCATTTAGACCTAAGTAGCATCTCCAGCTTTTCCTCTCAGTTTCTGGAATTTGGTTTTGAAGATATTGTCCTATACCCACTTGGAAACTTCCCTGTGTTTTATTATTACTTTTATCTGCAAAATAACTCAAACATCAGGTTTTTCGACGTCACTGCGGGACTTCTGTTGGGTAGTGAATTCAGGTAGTTGTTGCTCTTAAATATAAACCTTTAATTCTTTTGAAAATACAGATACAACCAACAAGTACTGTTAGCAGTCCTGAGTTCGCGTTTTCATCTCCAGTTGTGAAATCTACTGAGGCAGAAGTGCTACCTACGTCTTCTGTAAGTAAAATAATAAAGGAGCTTGACTTTTTTCTTAGGCATTTAGTAGGCTGTTGCAGAACACTAAAGCAGAATCTGCCTTGATGGAGAAAAGTATGTAGGCTTCTGGCTTATAATTTGTCATTCAGCATGCGTGCTACAAATGTGAAGAGCAGCTTTCAGATTTGGTTTTGTGTGTGCATTCGATTGAAGTTCCTGTGGCTTGAGAATCTGAAAAACCTCTCTTGTTCATAGCAGATTGGGTTTACATTTAGTGTTCCCGTTGTAAAATCGGCAGAACTTTCTGGACCCAGTGGTACTCCAGTGACGCCCTTTCTTACCCTAGGTAACTGAAACTTTAGCACTTCAGATCTGAAGTGCTGATTTTCCTTTTTTCCTTTATTAAATCTTCAATCTGTCCTGTCTGCGCATGCTAGCAATTCCAGGCAGTGTTGGACTTCTGCAGTATTTTTCCAGTGACAGATCTGCTTTTATATTTTTTTTTGTTTTGTTGCTTTTTGTTTTGCTTGTAATCATAAAGCATTGCAAAGTAAGTAGAATGTGTGAAGATTCTTATGTGAGAAGCATGAAAGCTGGAAATTCTTGTTTCTAACAAAAGTGAGTATAATCTGCTCTAACTAGGTCACATTGTGAAAGCTGTTTTTTTCTTTTGTTTCAAAAGACACCACCACCTCAACCAACATCAACACAGAAAGAGGAGGTCAAAGATTTTGCTGGTGGTCCCTTCACCACTGCCCACGTATTAAAGGAAGGAAGCGTCTTAGACGTTCTAAAAAATCCTGGAGAGATAATGAACTCCTTTTAAAAAGATGCTGCAAAAAATACGCTAGCATTTTTTATTAAAAAAAAACCAACACACGACTTATGGTTAATAGAGTATCTGCTATAAATATGAATGTAGGAGAGCATTACATTAAGCGCTGCGTTTGTTAGGGTGCATCTGCCCCCTTCTATTCTAAGTGGTGTTTGTTGCTGGAAGTAAAACTGCAAGATGAAAAGCAGATGGGTTGCATCTCCTTTACGTGTTAGGATGTAATTGTAAATGAGGTACTAAGAGAATTAGCCAGATAATCGGTGTTTCATTTTAAGTAAATACAATTTGTGGAATTGAAAAGGAAATGTTTGTAAAACTCAACACTCCTGTCCCACCTTCAGCCCAGGTGAAGAAAGAATAGGAAAGAGCTTCAGTTCCAAATACATGGCGAAAGCTGCGAATCTTTGGGCCTTAGCTTACAATGGCTCCTGTGGATTAAAATTTAAACTGCAAACAGAAGTGGAGTGTTTTACGTTAAAAACCCTTTTCTGAATTTTGTTTTTAAGCAATTGCAATTGTTTTCAACAGTTTCATAAAGTGTGTCTGTGGAAAAGATATCTTTTAAGAAAAAGGGCTTTATTGAATTTGATCTTTTCCCAAAAGTCTTCTTCTAACTTACATACTTGTTAAGAAGGCAGCACATTTCTCTACTGGAAAGAGCTAAGTGAGAGAAAATACATTGTGCATTTTGTTTAAGGGAAGACCTCTGAGTGAAGTGACATTCACTTTCTTTATCGGTTTAAAAGAAGCAGAATCTAAATCCACATTGTTCAAAGACTTCATTTTTGACTAAAAAAAACCCAACAAACAAACCACAAAACAACTATGTTCAAGGTAGATTTACAAGCAACTTGAGCTGCTGTTTAAGATGCATTTCCTTTAGTCTTTCTGTATTAGTAGCTTGTCTTTTCTGTTAAAATTGCCACCTTTTAAATAAGGAGTTGTCCTGTGTCCGATGCATTTTGAAAAAGATTATAGAAAATTAGACAGTTGTTCAATTGTCTTGAGTTTTTATTATTTAATTAATATTCAGCATCTGTGGGAAAATACCGTATGGATTGCTGCTCCGAGGACAAACTTCTGTACAGTTACTGGAGTAGATTTGAGTCATCTGCTACGGAAGGAGGAGCTTTAGAAATTTGATTCGATTGGGCATCGCGTCTTAATCAAATTGTATTATTTCCATTCCACGTTGGACTGTCAGATTTCAGTCAGCTACTGTCTGTTTGTACTTGTATCGACCAGTGAAAATGTTGATTTAAAGCTTGCTTGGAAACAAAGAGTTAAATGAAGCTTTAACGAAATGTTCTGTTGTGACCCAGTGCAGCAGATGAAATTTCATCCGTTTAGATAAGATTTCTGGGGACTTCCTGTTGCGCTCGGTCTGAATGTCTAGTTGTAACCATTGGCACCTGAGTTGAAATTTTTGCCCTCTAGTAAAGTCACTTAGTTACATGTAGTGAGGTGCTGCGCTAACAGGAAGACTTTTTTTTCTTGCTTCCTAGACTTTGGATTGTTGAAAACACGCTCTTCTACGTCTGCACAACCTACAACAAGCACAGTGGTTTACACTAGGCCTGCAATAACAACTTTTTCTGCAGGTAAAGAGACTTCTAAACAAGCATCGTACTGGCAATCTGATACATGTGACCCTTTTCTGCAAAACAAAGACATAAAGGACAAATGTGTAACTTGTCAAGCTACTAAAGCGTCAACAGTTGAGAGTATGAAACAGACAGTAAGTTCAAGTCAATGCGACACCTCAAAGCCAGCAGCGCCCCCAGCAGGGATGCTGGGCTTTGGAGACAAATTCAAAACAGTACCTGGAACGTGGGATTGCGATACATGTCTTGTCCAAAACAAACCGGAAGCTACAAAATGTATAGCATGTGAGACACCAAAACCTGGAACGGGAGTAATGCCTGCTCTGACATGACCAGTGGTCACAGACAGCTCGGTGACAGTGACATCCTCCTCGAGCAGCACTGACACAACAGCCACTCTGGGCTTTGGAGACAAATTTAAGAAGGCGAAAGGCTCTTGGGACTGTGGAATATGCCTTGTACCAAATAAGACGGAAGATAACAAATGTGTAGCCTGTCAGTCTGAGAAACCAGGTATGGTCCTTTTTTTCCTGTTGTTTCCATCCTAGCCTCTGTGAATCTTGTACAGAATAAAAGTACGTTGCATATATGGAATATTTTAAGCAACACGATTCCCAGGTACGGTTGATGGGTTAGCGGCTGTCTGCAGGATTGGTTTACAGGCACTTCAGAGGTCTCAGCCCAGGTTCCAGCCTGTCGCATAAATTGAACTGATTGTGAAATGTATTAGTACGGAGCTGGATCAATGCAGATACCCCCGGCTTTGCAGCTGGTGAGGGAAGATGGCTGAAGTGAGTGACTTAATTTAAAAACAACATAGTGATTTTTCACTGGCGAAAATGAGAACTCCATAGAAAGAGTTAAAAATGACTGCGTTTTTCTCTTTCAAAAAATAAGTAAAAAAAATTACAGAATGTGTCCAAAATGCCTCTACTCACCGTTTGTATGTAATTGAGGGGAGATGTGAAGCCAGATTTCAAGACAGTGTAGTCTTAACTAGTCTTAAGCTAAAGCAGAGAGATGCCTATGAAGGTCAGTGGTAGGCTTCAAGAAAGCGAGTGACCCGCTGGGTAACTTCTTCAGGGCAGTACTGGGTTGTTTCCCATTGTGTGTGACCGTAATTGATTTTGAGCGTGGTTGTATTGTTTTTAAAATACGATTCTAATTCTAACTTTGACTCTAAATGTCATTTAACATGCCATTACATCGAAAAACACCTGTGCAAATATATCGTGGAAGAAACAAATTAAGATGGGCTAGACCGGGCTTTTGTAATCATCCTGTGCGGTAAGACTGAAATTTCATGAGGTAAGATAATGGATTTCAGACAGAGTTGATTGTCTTGGACTTCCAACCTCTGAGCGGTCAGTCGGCATCTTTGTCTGAGGCTCTTGCCATTGCAAGGAGGAATTTTGGAAATGAGGGGTTTACTGTGACCATGGTGCAGTGAATTGCACGGTTACGTTGCACTTGTCAAGAGGAAGAGCGATGCAAGTAATACTAGGATAAAAGTTTTCTGCGTGTGCTGTGGAAGGGAAGAGCCATTCTTGTCTTTCCGGTTTTGAATTTGAAGCGTTATCTTCTGCTTCTCTCTTAAAAGGCACCTTTTTTTTAAAAGGCACCTGTCAGGCCTCTTTATGGAGGTTACACTGTCGTCAACAGCAGCAGAAGCTTGTGTGCTGAACAGAGTTGTGTGTTGTTTGGAAGCTTTGAGTTCCACTCTGGTTTTTTTGTTTGTTTGTTTGTTTCTTTGTGGGTTTTTGGTGGCTTTTATTTTTTTCAGGGGCGGGGGGGGGGAGTTGCGGAGTAGTTTTGAACATTTCTGTGGGATTTGACAAATCAAATTTAAAAGTTAATGCTCATTTTATAGTTCATGTTCAAACAGGATGGTTAACTGTCTTGTTTGTCTCACAGAGGGTCCAACACCTGTGACCAGTAGCAGTGCATCTGCATTTTCTGCTCCTTCTGGAGAATTTCTGGATTTAGACAAACTCAAGAAGCCTGAAGGAAGCTGGGATTGGGAGACCTGCTTGGTTCAAAACAAAGCAGAGGCCACGAAGTGTGTAGCCTGTGAAAGTGCAAAGCCAAGCACCAAAGCAGAGCTCAAAGGTAATACTTAATGATTAAAACGAGGATGCATATTCTGTGATTTATTTTTTGGTTTGCTCTGATATTTTTTATTTTCTTACCTGTTAAGCACAATTATTTTTTCCTTTGAGGTGTGGCAAAATTATTCGTTTTTCCTGTAGGAATATTGCCTAGATAACATCTGTTTCCACACTTTTCCCCAAGAATAAGTTTATCCTTTTTAGAGAAAAGCTTTCATTAATGACGTGCTTGTTCTTTACATGCCCTACACTTTGTTCATTTGGAGTTCAGACTAAAAACATCAAAGAAGTTCGTATACTTTTTAAAGCCAGGTGGTGGGCAGAAAACACAATTGTGAAAAGTTTTATGTAGAGAGGAAGCATGGGGTTTTCTTGTTTGTTTTACTGTTTGGTGGGTTGTTTTTTAAACAGTTTTGACTGGAAAGATCAGGACTAGAATGTAGTTCAAACCTTCACGTACTGCAGATACACCGTGGGTTACGGACTTGACATTCACTTATTTCTGCAGGTTTTGGTGCTGCGGCTGCGTCCACAAAATGCTGCCTTGCCATCATTTACATTCGGTGTTCACTCAGAGTGTTCAGGTGCAGAGTCTGCAGCTGCCTCACAGTTTATTTTGGGAAGGACAGAAGAGAAGCAGTACTTGCAAACCAGTACTTCAGGTAAACAGTGTATCTTTTGTCTTCACTTGTGCGCTTATGTCCATCAAGTAAGACCTCTGAAACCATAGTAGAAAAAATCTGCGGGATTTGATATGTTCATGTACTAGAGCTTTAGAAAAAGTTTAATTCCTATATGCAGCATGTCTTCTGTCCTGGTTATTGATACGTACGCAATTAGTAGCAATCCCTTTTTTGATCTCAACACTAGGTTTAGACAAAAAATTGCGACACCTTAAGGAACCTGTCCTGCATCTCATACAAGCACAGAAGTTGTAGTGTCTCAATGCTAGCAGTACAGTTGGTGGTAAAATCTTTAGTAGGGTGAAATAGAGGCCTCACACTTTTCAGAGAAAAAAAGAGATGAGAGAGAGTATCTTATTCCCACGTACTTGCAACTATGCTGCAGAGTGTACTGCTGTTACTCTAGTGCTACAAAGGTCCAAAAATCACTGAACAGTTATTAGCCAGTTTTGTATTCCTTTAATTTGTTGAAAGACTGCAGTAGAGGATTGAAGTTTTTATTGAGGATCACTGTGTGGAAAAATTCTGATTGTTAAATGTCATTTGTATGACTTAAGAACCACGTTTTAGAGTACAGAATTCAGTATTAATTCCAGAAGGGGTAAGGGGAAGGACATTAGCTAGTAATCCCGAACAAAAGCAGTGTATAGAGCTATACTGATTTTAATCGCAGTATTCTTACAGTTGGTCTGTTACTGAACAGATATGTTTTGGGGAGATATGGTGGCCAGGGAGGCGTGTGTGTTTGTGTGCTTCCTCTTCTAGTTAAGGTTCTGGGGTTTGGTTTAGTCAGGAAAATTCGATGAGGCACCTTGTGTAAAAGGAAATGTTAACCAGCATTTTTCAACACGGTGTAGTCCCTTAAAAGTGTCATAGATGAAAAGAGGCCATAAACGCTGGGGGAAAAAGTTAGTGGCAAACTGAGAGCAGGATCACATTCAGTAGTGAGAGAGCAGCAGCCTAGGGAAAGCTGATGAATGACTGTAACAGATAGTTCTATTTTAAGTGTAAAACAACACTCAGTACTTTATAATGGTGGTCTTACCAGAGGGTTCTTCTCCATGGCTCCTAAAAGCACGTCTTGAAGGCATTCGAGTGCAGTGAACTTAAGCTGTAAGAGTTGGGCTGGTAAGCTTGGCCTGATTTGAAGCTGTAGGCACGGGGCTATAATTTCTGAACAGGCTACAAAAGAAACTGTACCACTGTGCTTTTCAGTGCTCCGTTTAGCAAAGCCATCAAATTGTTGCAGGCAATTGATGTTGTTCTTCTAAGAGCACCTGAAAGATATTTTTGTTTGAAGAGTTCAGAGGTACCGGTTAATACTGGTTCAGATAATTACAGCCAGCTCTTGGTGTTTGTGACCAATAAAGTTTGTGGCTCCAAAAGGAGTGGGTTAGTGCTAACTGATTAACTGCTGTATATGCAGAAATATGGAATCTGATTACTTACGCAGAGAGCACTTAAAATGTATTGTTTTGCTGGCTCTCAGTGAGTTGCATCTTAATGCTACCAAGGAATAAGCTTTTTGCTTCTGGCCCAAGTTTTTTAATTTGGTGAAAGCCTTTTCTGTGCACGTGCACATGCCAGAGAGGTTGCTTAAGTAATAGAAGCTATAGTAGCTGCTATCTTCTGTTTTTTGTAGAAGACAGAAACTGAATTCGTTAGCTTTGTAACTGTTATGCATACTAGAATTGGTTTTCTCCCTTTTGAAAATAGTAGAGGGTATGCCTATGTCAGATTTGGTGAGCAAGGTGATCAGATGAGGGCACTGCAAGACTGCCAGAACGCACCAGGTCTGGGGGGAAAAGGAATCCGGCTGAGCATAGGAATTTCTAAAAGGTAACCAAGGAGTTGTGCATTGATACAGTTATTCTAAATAATCAGATTCTTGTAGCTCTGCCTTTGGAAAGTCTGTGGCCCTTGCTGTAGTGGCTGTACACAGGATGCAGTCTACAAAACCAGAAATGCAGAAGTCCTATGTTTTGACTCCCTGGATTCATCAACCTGCTTCAGGATGGCTGGGGGAATCCAACTGTTAAGTCTAGCCAGACAGCGCAACTTGGGCTTAGCTGCCATTGTAACCAGCCTTGTTTCTCAACAGTAGCAAAGCTGAATGCATTGGTAAATATTTTCAGGTTTGGGCCTGCATAAGGTAGAAGGGACAACAAGTGGTTTTATATGCTAGGGAGTTCTTGTTCTTAGAGCTTTCCCTCTAGTTTGAGAGAAGCACATAACTAGTTTTACAGTGGGTTGACAGGAAAGAAGTGGGGGGGAAAAATGGGAACGCAGGGAGAAAGCCAAAGGCGTTATTACTAGAACAGGTTTAGAATGCTATTCTTTGCTTTTCATGAGCTTAGGGCAATGGGGAGTTTAAAGCTTAGCACTTCCTGAGAGGGTTTCTTACTCTACCGGCTCAGTTCTATCACTTATTTAAGGCAATTCAGGTCTCTGAACGGTTAAAGAATTGATACCAAATTTGATGAACTTTGATCCAGGATACTGACAAAACACGACTTCATATAAACAATTTCAGTATGTTCATGAGGTTAGCTTGTGTGTTCTGTTAAATAGTAAAAAATGACACTTCTGTTTACCTAGCATAATTCTGCAAATGTTGCCTCCTTCTGCTTTAGAATGGAAATGCTCTTCTCCAAGAGAGCACTGTCCAAACTTCTTTGCCAAAATTTTTTGATTAAATTAATATCGTTTTATTTTGAAAACAAGAATAAGCCACAAACATGTTTTCTTGCTTCGGCTATCCAGAAGAACGTCAACAGTATTTTCAGATTTTCCTTCCCTACACAACTGTATGTAGGAAGAGTGCAGTTGGAAGCAGAAGACCTAAGATGATGTATCTTCTGTTTGTTTACTACAGTAACAAGACAATGGATTACCTCTTTATTAGAACTTGTGTAGCTTTGCAGTATTGAAACAAATGTAGGTATTAAAATACACATCAGTAATACGTTTCTGAATGGCTGAGTACCGTGCTCTCTTAGCATTGAAATACCCAGCCATTGGATTAGTTTGTCCCTCATGTTTGCTTAGTTTGGAAGCTATTTCAGAATGCCTTCAGCTTGTATTCTTCCCCAAAAGCATAGAACTCACTTCTCTGCATCCCCAATTCAAGTCAGAGAAACTGGGCATTGCAAACACAGGAGGTCTGCCTGTACAGAATCAGTGAAGACAAGTCTAAACAGCGGATTTTTTTGAATATGCAGCTGGGTTATCTGAATGTTCTTTATGCAGTGTACCTCAGTTTTAGTACAGATAGCACTTGTCTTGGTCTGAAGCTGCCCCTGAGAAAATCTTGAAAGGGAAAGTAGTGAAAGCTAATCAGCTGGCCCTTTCTTCTTAAGAACTAGTGTATTTTGTAATTCTCCCACTAATAATAAGGCGTCATGCTGGAGAATCGCGATTGTGTTGTTAAGCAAGACTGACTTCACCTGAGCGGTATAGTTGGCAGCTGTTGAATGTTTAATGGACTTTAAACAAACAAAAAAACTGAGCAGGTGGAGGTAGACATGGCAAACTGACAGGCAGCGTCAGATGCTTCTTTGAAATGGATAATCTGACTCCATTCCCTTCTTTCTGGAAATAAGATCTAGTAATTAACCAAACAAAAGATAGAAGGGTTAAGACTGCATCTTTAAAGCAGCTGTGCTTGATAAATGTCTCTGGTCTTAAATCAATCTTTAGCAAAGCACAGAGACTTAGCAGCAGCTTGCTTATGCCAACGCTAAAAATACTTGATGTGTACAGGTAACCATGTCAAGGCTCTGGAGTTAATCCATGAGAACAATTCCTTCTGGTATTGGCAAAGGTGAGGATGCTTGCTTCTATAGAAATGAGGTTTTGAGCTGTGACTTAAGCTGTCACTTAGGTGACTGTTTAGGAAAGCTTCCTTTTAAGTTTTGAAGTATGTAAGCTGACAAATTGTTTAAGTTCAGAACTGGGTTTACAGTCTCTTGTTCTCTGACTGTATGCAACTTCTCATGTTTCAGACTGAAAGCAGAATTGCAGCGGTACCAGTCATACAACTATAATGATTATTGCCAAGAGTACCAGAACTACCACTCGCAGAGGAGTTACGATGCTTACGCTGACTACAACTACAGCTCCTATGCTCCCTGTGACAGCATGCAAGCTGTTGGAGACTGCTCTTTAGGAGATTCTTTAATGGCTCCAGCTGTTTTTGAGGTAAAGATACTGCACGCTTGCTGTAAAGAAAATATTTCACAGATAATACGTTGTACAGATTTGTGTGAATCAGCAAAAAGAATCCGAAGTTGAAAACATGCTTTCTGCTTAGTGTGAAGTTAAAAGAGCAGATTCCATTCAGAGGTGTTTGTATTTAAGTGCTTAAATAGTAAATCCATAGAATTAGTGATTTATACACCATTATTTGTTCACGCATACCAAAGAATGGTTTTGACAGCATAATTGCGTACGCTTCTTCTGTTCCTGTTCTTCTGATTTGCTTTGCTTAAAGCAAATTAAACAGTTGTTGTAAGTGGTCTTATCGTGGTCAATGTATTAGTTGTGACCTCCGGAGGTCCCTTCCAACCTGTACTGTAATATTGGCTTTCTTCTAAAAATAAATAGATAAAATGCCATCTATCCTTGTAGTTGTAGGAAGAAGGAATGGATTGAGACTGCAGCACTTTGAATCTGTGATGCTTTCTGAAATGAGTTATGATTAAACTTAGCCTTTTCTGTCTTTCAGGAATCTTTGGTTATGACTGCAATCGGTGATGACCTAATTACTGACGGTAATAAGGGTTCTATCATTGTCACTTGAGTTTAGCCATCCTTGTGCCTTTTAACAATACAAGCCAACCTCTACTGGATGAAGAACATCTTGAAAATTCAGCTGAGGTCAAACCTCTGTGGGGTTGATCTGCAATCAGCTGGGGTTTTAAAGCTGATACAGCATACACTGACCGCATCAAGTAAAACGGGACACTGTCAATGCTTCGCAGCAGGTTTCTTGTACCTGTGCCTTCATTCCCATTTGAAAATGGTCTAAGACAGAATTTTGTTCTTTGTATTGGTTCCGCTAAACAGATTTTATATTAGAAACTCAGTAATATGCAAAAGCTTTGTTCTCCACCCTGAGGTAAAAGCTTATGTTGCAGATTCCAAAAGGAGGATTCAGCTTGCACTTACAAATACGGTACAAAACATATTTGTGTCCTGGAAGGTTTGCAAAGTTCCTCACGTGGAGGCATTTTGTGTTAGTGTTTAGAAACTATCCTATGTAACGTGTATTGCCGGAGAAGTGAATTAAATGACTCTTGGGAGGGTTTCATGGCTGATTATCCTTAAACGTTATCTTTACTATCTTAAACATTGTCTTTGTCTTTATCTTGAAAGACAATTCTAGTCCCAGCCTTCTAATATACAAATTCCCAAAAGTTGGAGCTGTGAGGCTCAAAATTTTAGAGGACTAAATACCTCACTAAAATTAGTAGATCTAATAGCTTATTACACTTAGCTTAAAATACATTTTATTAGCCATTTCACATGAAGTTTTTTTGTGCGCATGCCTCAGATTTGATACTTGGACTTACCAGGCTTTTATTTTCAGATCCACAGCTCTACTTGGATGTTGATGAAATGAACAGACAATTCACGGAGACAAGCGAAGAACTCTACGATTCACTCATGAATTGTCACTGGCAACCTCTGGATATGGTCACTTCTGAAATCCCCTCTGCTATTTAAGTGTCTTCTAGAGCATGACCGTTAGGACCAAAGTGCTAAAACTACATTTCTTCTACATTATTCTAGCTCATAAGTTTTAAAGCACAATGATAGGTTGGGGTTTTTTTGCTATGCTTTTGACAGTTTCTGTAATCTTTTTGTTCATCACTCTCTTCTTGGAGCATCATGAAGTCATGTAAATATTCGAGAAATGTAAAGAGGTAAATGGGGTCTTATCTTAAAGATAAGACTTGCCTGTGTAAATAAAAAATTTGTTTCTGCAAACCTGCCAGCAAGGGATTTTACTTGTACCTGTGTGCAGCACGTTCTCTTCCGGCTTATGGAATTTAACAAGGTAGTAAGGGTATTTCATCTGTCTTTATTTTTATATGGGCATTAGGACACAAGCAAAATCTAGCTTTCCCTTGTTTTCCTGGTTCCTTAGGTAAGCGACAAGCCAAGCCTTTCATGTGCTTGCTTAGACTGGAAGTATGTATGGGAGACACTCACAGGCCTTGCTATGGAAACACCTGTGCCCACTTTTTCCTGCAGGCTGCTGGCTCTAACTGTACTACTGATATATGCTAGGTCAGCTAAAATCGGCTTATAAATAGGGTATGTTAAGCATATGGAAGTGTAGACTTCAACTGCCATAGCTACAAACATCCCGTGGAATGAGGATGGTGTCTGCTGGCACTCTCTGCATCAGCATTCAGTTTTCCCTTGCCCTTCTTACTGTTAGACTTCTCAGCTGACGCTTTACAGCGAAGAAATTGCTACAACATAATCCGTGTTCTTAAACCTAAAAAAAAAAAATCTTGGAGAAAACAACTTGCTGGTTTTCCCTCCTTGCTGGCAAGGAGAAAAATAGTCCACCAGGAACAACAAAAAAATCCTAGTAACAGCTCCTTAAGTTATACCCTCTGCTACCCTCTCTGATTGCCCTGGTCTTCCTTCATTCGTGGTAATGAAGTTTTTAAAGCTCTGGTAGAAGGATGACAGTACTCAAGTCAAAGGAGATGAGAGCCATGAGGAAAGCTTTGCTTTAAGCTAGAGCAGTCTTGCGAGTTGCTGCCTTTATGCTGTTCTTATCTTGAAGGGTACAGAGTCTTTTCCAGTCATAGGGACTCCATAACCCTATGAGTATGGAGAAATAGTTGCTAATTAACAGTGTGTATAGTAAGTAAGTGAGGCTGGAAACAAAAGAATATTCCTCCAAGGAAAAAAAGGAAGCAGAAATTACTGTACTTAATAGCTGGGGAAGCTGTTAAAGCTAGTTGACACAGTTCTGGTACTGCCGTGTGTGTTTTGGGGGCAACATAAACCATAATTGCTGTGATGGCAGGTAAGAATCCAATTCTTTTTTATGGCTTAGTGTAGTTAGTGAAAGCAGTGGTCCTAAGCTGCATGCTGTTCTTAAATGTAATGCAAATTCTCTTTTGTGACTCCTCAGTACTTCCAGGTTACTTGTAGCTGATCACCAGCAACTGCTTCTGTTAGCTATTAGCTGTTGGGTTTTTGCTAGGAATACTTTCAGTCCTGAATTGAAATGATGACATCCTGAAACAGAAGAGGCTCTTGGAGTATTGTAGGAAGCACATTCTTCCTGGTTCTAGTGCAGGTGTACACGTAGGAGGAGACAGAAGGCGAAGAACCTCACATAGGTGGAGGGGGTGAGGTGGCATCACAGTTAGAGCTGTTGCAGTTAACTCTTCCCAAAGCATGAAAGCAACGTGGCTGGGAACAGGGATTTGTTGGGTTGCTTCTTTGTGTGAGCCAGGGAGTCTTTTGAGGGGCAGATTAATAAGAATATGACACAAGGTAGAGGTGGAATAGATGAAGCAAAGAATCTGGGTGGGAAAAGGGTTGCTTGTACGTGTCTATGGAATTGTTTCAGGGGACTGAGCTGGGGCAAATTCAAGATAATAGATGCAGCCTCCTTGAATTTGGATGGCAGTGCTGAAGCTTCAAAACCTTACAAGCTTTGATGCCACTTCAATTGTAGTGCATAGCTGTGGTACTTGAGCTCAGAAGTGCAAACTGCACAGGATTTTTTTATCTATTTTCTTCAACGTGAGCAGCAAAACATCTTCCAGGAATGTGCCTGGGTGCTACGCTGCTTTGACACGGCTTGCTTTGCATCACCAAACACAGTAGTTAGGTTGCATCGGGTACCTTGTGGAAACATTCATTGTGTTGTCACCCAGAAATGGGATGCTACAGATATGTGTTGGCCCGGCAGTATCAGTGCTGTTTTTTGGCCTTTGAGAGGTTGGTCCATAACATGTGACCTGTGTAATGAGGGGCCCACATAGATTGGTGACTTCATTAAGTCTGATACTGTGGTGGTGTGTGACCCAAGGCCCTGAACGTCAGAAAATCAGGCTGTGGCCACCTATTTTATGCAGACTTTGCCTATTAACAAGGTCTCTACACTGTACGTTAGAGACGTGCGCCTCCTTTTCCGGACTAGATAGTGAAAATACCAGTTTTGTAGTTCAGTGAATGAGATTGGTTGGGCTGTTTGTTCTCCAGAGCTGAAAAATGTTGGGAGTGTATTCTCTTGGAGTCCACAGAAATGAAAATGATGAGAGGAAGAGAACGTCGGTTGCAGCCCGCGTGCTGCTGTTATAAAGTAGTTCTCTGATGTCTTTTTCCCTCTGCTGAGACTTATCAGCCTATCGTCCTTTCCTGTTAGGAGCGCATACCTGGCTTGGGATGGTGTGCGGCAGTGCAGATTCTTTACCGTAAGAGCACAGTGAATGCCAGACTTCTTCCTGTACTGCCGTGTTAACCATGAGTCACAAATTCAGGAAGCAGTGATTGCATCGGAATTGCTACAATGCTTTGCGGAGTCTTTTTACTGGGTAAACTTCACAGCTGCAGTTACAACTTCCAGCCTGTGTTAGCTGAACACATTGTACTGGTGCCCGCCATCAGTTTGACAAAGATGGGATTGCAGTAGGAACTTGCTTTCTTCCTTCTTTTTAATTAAACAAGTCTTTGAAGCAACTTTTCCAACACCGCCATACTTCACTTCTTCCAGTTATTTTCTGTTTTACTTAGCTGAAATGTTTTTTTTTCTTCCAAGCTTGAGGAAGTTTTCTACAAGAATGTCCCGTAATGATTTCATAAACTCTTTTCGTTGTACCTAGCTGCAACAGAGAGTGCTTTTATTCAAAAACCTGCTGGTTTTCTTTTCCAAGAAGTAGTGGGGTTTTTCCTATCTCTTCACTGATGGGAAAGGCTGTAGGACAGTAGCTTGAGGGGCTACTAATGCTGTCATCAGTGAGCCGGGAAAAGGCAGGAGTCCGAAACGGGTAAAAAGTACTTAAAAGGATACCAAAAGAGTAAATGGTACTTAAGCCGTGGATGTTTCTTTTTGCAGGGATGCTCCGGACCAACCGCTTCTTTCTAGCGCTACCTCAAAGTAACTTGCAGACAGAACTCACAGGGAAGGTTGATCAAATGGTGATGATCGCTGTCATTCTGCTGGACACGCAGATACTTGCCTTTCGTTTTGGCTCATTTTTAATAGCAATTAACTTCAGTGCCTCGCGTTAATAGACACCGTTTGACTGCATCGGCAAATGTTTCTGAGTCGTGAGTGTCATTAAAGGCCTGTCACCCTATGGAAATCCTTCTAAATAAGAAAAATGGAATTCAAATAAATAAATAAAGCAGCGTTTGAACTTATGAGCAAACCTAGCGTAGCTGCCTTTGACGCTGATCTGGAGGAGAAAAATCACGTTATCACACTACTATGGTTGCCTTAATAGGTTTGGTGTACATGAGGGAGGGAAGCATTATGTGATGTTTGCCTAGCTATTACATGGCCAATGCAGGAGGGGTTTTAGTCAGTTCCCTGAGCACGTATTGTTGCAGAAGTCGGTGATTTCACTGCCCAATGTCTGTTATTAAGGGCACGATTCACGTCCCGTTATCGTTTTTATTATTTATTTATGTGTTTATTTTCTGGGGCGGCGATCTGTCACGATGCCCATCGTTCCCCTGCCGTGGGGTAGAATTTAGCGTGACGACTGCTTCCCGGACCAACGGGGCCACGAATCCGGCCTAAAACACCGCTTGTGCGTTGGTTGTCGGCGTGGGGGCTGTTGGTTGTCGGTGCGGGGGTATCGGTTGTCGGTGCGGGGGTATCGGTTGTCGGTGCGGGGCTTTTCTGACGAGCACTGTGGGCTCGGGGCGCCGTCCCACGCCCGGCGCGGTGCTGCGGCACACCAGCGGTCGGCGCCACGGCGCGGGGAGGCTCTGGAGGTGACTCCTAGCCCCGTGCTTACGGTGGCCGGGCCGGGGTTCATTATGGCGGCCGGGTCCTGAGGGCGGGAGCGGGAGGGCGGCGGGACCGGGACGGGACCGGGGCGGGGCGAGGAACGGGAGCGGCAGCGGGAGGGGGGGGCGCGCGTTCCCGTGAGGGGAGGGGGCGCGCGAGGGAGGGAGGGGGAGGGTGTGAGAAACACTCCGTAGCCAAGAACTTGGGCTCAGGCGAGGAGCTCAGCGAAGCAGGAATTTATTCGCGATCGCAGTGGCGGGCGTCCCGTCCGTGCGAGGACTACCGCACACCAAATTTCCCTGGTGTATTGCCAAGCACTTCCCCGTGCAAGGGCTTACCATACACCGCATTTCCCGAGACTCTTCCTTTCTCTCCCTTAGCTCACGCTTCGGCCGTCTCCGGCCGCGCCCCTCGCGGAGCTGCGGAACCGCGGATCAGGACTCCACACTCGCTCCGTACAAAAGTACGTCTCAATCCCACGGCACACAGAGTCTCACCCGACCCCCAAGGCAATACTTCCTATTTCTTACCTTGGTCTGTGCACAGAGTTACCGGATCAATTCTCAAAGCCGGAGTGCCTGCCTTCTTCCCTTCCCCACTCCTTCACGGATCCTGCCTCTTTCATCAGTCTCGGGCCCTCTGTCAGCTCTCCGCAGAACCGCCGCCGTCGATGCACAGGACCGCTGAAATCAGCGGGGCATGCCTTCCTGCTGCTGCGGCGGTGGGGCTCCCCAGTAGGCGACTGGCTCCCGGACGAGCCCCCAAATTGTGAGAAACACTCCGTAGCCAAGAACTTGGGCTCAGGCGAGGAGCTCAGCGAAGCAGGAATTTATTCGCGATCGCAGTGGCGGGCGTCCCACGAGCAGGAGCGCCCCTGCTGGTTCCAAAACCCAGTTTATATACTTTTTGATGACGGGACCCTCCCCTGTTTCCCCACTGAGGGGGTGATCCAGGCTCACAATCTGTCTGATGCTTCCCAGACAATGCATGGCCTTCAGTTGCCGGCCTGTTAAATTTCGAATTTCTTTTGACTTTTTTACTGGTTGAAGCGGTAATGTTTCTTCACTTACCTGACTTGACTCAACACCGTGATTTTCCCCGAATTGTTCTACGGAGTCTGGTTGTCTGCATTTTACAAGGTCGCCTGCTAAGCGTTCTTATCGCTGCAAGCACACCTCAATACCCCATTCCTTACCTTTAAACAACGTAACTCTGCAAAAACAACATTTTTATTCCCACGAGGGGCAGGGCAGGCCCCGCGGCGCGTGGCGGCGGGGGGCGGGGGGGCCCCGTGACGGCACCGAACGCGGGGGGGGGGCGGTATGGCCTCGGGCGGCGCGACCGGTAGCGGCGCGACCGGCAGCGGCATGGCCGGCGGTGGCAGGGCCGGTGGCGGCGGGGCGCCGGGCGGCAGCCCAGGAGCCCGATCAGGAGGAGGAGGAGCAGGAGGAGGAGGAGGAGGAGGAGGAGGAGGAGGAGGAGGAGGAGCGGCCGGCGGCAAGGTGAAGAGGCGGCGCCACCGTTTGGGCGCCGCGAAGCCCCCCTGTGCCAGGAGCAAGCGGGTGAGGAGCGGCCCCCCCACAGCGGGCCCTTCCCCCTCAGCCCACCAGTTACCCCCTTACTTACCCCCTTACCTTACCCGCCCCTTTATCCCCTTAGTTACCCCCTACCCACCTCCTTACCCCCTTAGTTACCCCCTCGACCGCTTAGTTACCCCCTTAGTTACCCCCTCAACGGCTTAGTTACCCCCTTAGTTACCCCCTCAACCGTTTAGTTACCCCCTTAGTTACCCCCTCAGCCCCTTACTTACCCCCTTACCCCTCTACCCAGCCCATTACCCCCCTCCTCCCCCTCCCCTTCACCCCCAGCCCGCTGCCCTCAGGACCCCCAGTGCCACCCCCAGGGCTTTCCCCGCTCCCTGCACCCCTCCTCAGCCCATCATCAATTCTCTGAACGTTACCTGCCAGGCTTTGCTTCTCGTTTGTGCTGTAGGGTACAGCAGGTTGACAGTGAAAGCGGTCCGTCAATTCGGGGTGTGAAAATCCCCGTGCTGGAGGGGGGACGCGCCGAGATCCCTCCCAGCAGCTCTTTGCTAAGAAATGTCAGGACGCCCAGAGAGATGCTCTGGAGATGCCCTCTGCACATGTTTGTTCAGCCAAAACCTCTCCGCTATGAAATGAGCAACGTAGCTGAGGGGATTGATTATCATATGCAAAACCAAGGGAGCGCTACGCATGGATAGCTGCTCAATTAGGTTTTTATCACTTGCAGAAATGCCAAGTCCCTTATACCATATATTGACAATCAATCTTGTCCATCTAAAGCTGGCCTGGAAGGGCAATGCAAACATTCCCCACGCTTACAGAGCAACCGTTGAAACCTCTGGCTTGAACAGTGCATTAATGTTGAAAGTGCCATAGCTTGCGTGTGCCGACACCGTGTAGCTAACTGATAAACCTTACACGTGGATTAAAAATAATCAGTGGAGATGGTTTTCTAACTTTTCCATTGTCTGTTATCTCTGCGTGTTTTCCAGTAGGTTTATTTAAAGAGTGTGCCAGAGCAAACACGTGCGTGGGGATATCTGGGGGATTCTGCACAGAGAATGGCTGCTGCACATCCAGCGCAGATCAAATTAACAGTAACTTATCGGGGAAGAATTTTAATGATTTGATAAATAGACAAACTGATAGGTGTTACATGTGTGCATTTATTATAGCAGTTAGCTTTGTAACCAGACGAATCGTGCAAATGTTCATAACGTAAAAGGACGAGCTTTGAGCAGATAGCTTGCTTAGAGCATTTGTCAATTAATTTCAGTTTATTTTCAATATCATGTCCACTCTGCAGAAGGTTCTGTGGCTTAATGTTAATTGTCTCTCAGTGATGCAGTTGGGGAGGCACGAAAGCGACCGATGCGATTTTGTGAGGTTATACCTCTGGTTCTGATCCCTACCCCGCTGTTTTTCTCATCCTTCCCCCTACAACTTTAGTCGATAAGTCGATTCTTAGAAATACTTAAATAGATGTGTTTTGTGTGCTTGTGATCGTAATTACAGCCCACCAAACCCTCTGTCTCTTACCATTAAGCTCTGAAGGTGCCTGGGCACTGTAGACAGTATAGTTAGCAGCTTCAAAGTTCCTGGGAACTAGTTCTGGATCTAATTTACTTTTTTTTTTTCCCCCTGCCTGCAGGAGGGATGATTAGCAGGATGCCTAGCTCATGATTGTCAGCTTTCTGGATATTATTTTTTATTATTAATTTTTATTATTAATTATATTCATTTATATTAATGTATCTTTTATTTAACCGTAGTTCCTGGGGCTTTCGGTCAGGTGGGAATTCTCCGATCGTACCCGATGTATGCCGCAGAGTCAGTCTTCTACAAAATACAGCAACAGCTTTAGAAGGCTCTTGCAAGAGGAGGTGCTGGTGCTATAGCTATAGCTGTGTTTCTTCCAGGACATCTTCTGGGTTAGCCTGACTGTTGAGAGCAGAACTGTTTTTTGTGCGTATAGTCACTGCAATTCAGCATTACTAAAATTGAAAATATTTAGATTCACTGATTTTAATGGGTAGTATGGTCCTGACTGTCGCAGTAGATAATTGCTGAACTTCTGGTTTAGTTGGTTTTCACGTGAGGGTGCGAAGAGGAAGAGTCCTGGAACAAGTCTGTAGGTCAGGAGCTGTTCAGGCGTAGAGTTTCCTGATAGCCTTGCAGATTGACGACCTGCTGGTGAATTTTGGCAGAGGTTTCAGAACTTTGAACCTTGCCAAGGTCACTTGGAAGTACAGAAAGTGATAGGTAGTTGTAAATCAATCTTAGGTGAATTTTAGGTTTACCAGAAGTGTAGCGATCCTATGCCAGGGATCAACCTCGTCGTCGTCTTCTGAATATTTGCTGTATAATATCTGTCTTCAAGGTCCGTGGAAGGTGGTATCCCAGCATATGCTGTTGACTGTGTTTCTGTAATTAAACAAGTGTTTTTTCTTTCAAGCAGGGAATAATTAGCAGAATGACAGAAACGGTGAAAAATATTGTACCGGCCTGGCTGCAGAAGTATTTCAATAAGCGTGAGGAGGAGTGTGTAGACAGAAATGAATCTGCAAACCAGGAGGAGACTCCGGTAAACTATCACCACGATTATTCAGATGAAGATACCATAATCGATGAGAGATTCATGCCTGAACCAGCAGGAATTAGTAGACGAGGTATGTGAAAAATCATTTGGAATTCTGGCCATCTGTATTTATTCACAGATTTCTAGTTTTGAATCTGAATTTCAAAAGGAAATTGGAATGAGGGTTTTGACAGAATGAAAAAAAAACAAAAAAAGTCAAAACTGTTTGTGAAACCGTCTTAGCTTTAAACTGTATACACAGTTACGAAGCATACATCTTATGCTCTTGGAAGGCATCAGTTAACTTTAGGTACCCTATTAGCCAGGTGCTAAATGCTGAAAATAAGTCATTTGCAAGTGTGCTGGGTTGCATTTTCCATCTTTTAAAAGATATGGAATGAAAATCTGTCTAATTGCCTAAGGCAATTAAAAAAATTAATTTGTTTTGCAGTCTTCGAAACAAAAGACTAGATGCTAGAATGGCAGAGGAAAATTCCGTCTCGTGTCCCGACTTTGTTTGTTTTGTTTTGTTTGTTTTTGTTTTGGGCTTTGATCAATTTAGTAAAGTTCCTCGTTAACTTGATGGTGAACTGGGGAACTTGTGCACGGACGTGGTTTATGAGATTATTATCCTTAAAATATTCAATAACTTTAAGGTCTACGCGGGGGGAGGGGGTGTCTTTGAAAAGGTATTTGACCGTTGGCAACGAGGTTTGCAAGTCCTTTACCTCATGAAAGACTAATTTGTCTTATATCCAGTGCCTCTCACTGTTCCTGTAGTCCTGTTGTATAAATTTGCATCTATTCTTATTTGAGTTTCTCTTAAATTAGCTGTTTTGGGGAAGTCAGCTTTTAATAAGTAAAGAAGTTTTGTCTGAGCGTGCGTAGGTAACCATAGATAATGTGGAAAGTCAGTTGCTTCTGTTGTTGGCAGAATCAAAAAATAAGGAGGAAATATCTTTGCCTCCAATCTCATCTAATTGTAAACAAGGAGATTGATGGCTTTCTGTGTAGCTGTAGCTTGGGAATGAGTTTGGAGAAAAGAATAGAGAAGGTCTTCGTGACTGAGGAACACATGTTGGCTTTCCTATGTAACTGCGTGAAAGGAGCTTTCAGTAAGAACAGCTGCACTGCAAGCTTGCTAACTCCAGGAGATCAGGAGCAGGTGGACACCCTGGAACCTTTTGCAGCTTATGTTGCTGTCCGTGGGTGTCGCTTACTATGCTTAAGAATAAGATTATTTTTTTTAATTATTACTACATTTTGAAACCAATGTGTTTCTTCAGTTCTGAGGTATCAGTGTGCTGGAGCCTATATTGGGTGGCCTTCCGCCTGAATACCTTTCTGTATCTCAAACGGTGCTGTCCTAAAAATCTGCTCATGGTTTGGAGAGCTAATTAGTGGTACTGCAGTGGTTATGAAGATTGAACTAACTAGTTTAAGCTTCAGTTCAAGTATCAAGAGGATAGTGGCTCAAAGTCATTTGAATTGCCCAGATTCCTGGGAGAGACAGTAGGCTTTCATCAGGCAAAATACCCATGAATAGTTCCATTCATTTAGCAAGATAGACTTCAAGGCCACCTATTCCAGGCCACTGGCATTGTTTGCAGACCCTTTGCTTCAAGAGGGAAAAATGCTCATCTGGTTACTTGGGTCAACATCCTTGTCCCTTGGGTCAAAATCCCAATAGTTAATGGGTAGGAGATGATGTTTTGCCTCTAACGTGAGCTGATATGGAAGAACTTGGGAAAAAAGTACTGCAAACGTTCATTTTCATGTTGTGTATTCAGATTAATATAACCTTTGTTCCAATATTATGGAAGCTGCAGTGTTATCTGTAATTTACCGTGTAATCTCAAATTTTGTAAAGCTTATTGCAAGCTGTACATGGGAGAAGGAGTATATATGTTTGATTTAGTGAACGGCCAAGTCAGCGTTAGAGCATTTGAGCACGGGGTCAGAATGTGGTGTTGTAAAACCTCATAGTTAACTACTTCTGGATGCAACATTAATACTGTGTATCGCAAGCAGTGTTGTTGTTGTAGCCAGACAGTTAGATGCAACCGTATCTGGGTGAGGAAGAAGTTAAATTTGGCTTCTCTCTTTTTGCGCTTAGAACTTGGCAATAGCATGGCTGTCGATAGGAAACAGGTTTTGGCTTCTGTGAGCTTGTCTATAGCAAAGCTAATTATCTCCCTGTTCTTGTCTAGAACCATCCACAAGTAGATCAGCACTGAACTTCCCAGTTGTGTTAACAAGGCCCTCTCTTCATCGGAGCCGTCTGAATTATACCATGCTGGATTCTCCTGTCCCACCTTGTCAGCCCTCGACATCTTCTGTATTTGGCATTGGCAGTCCTAGGCTGTCCTTGATAAAAGAAATAGAAGATTCTACCTCTCAACAAGACGATGATAACATCTCAACAACCAGTGATTCCTCCTCTAGAGCATCTGATGAAGGTGATTTTTGTGTTCTCTGTTTAATTGACTTTTTTTTTAATGTGAAGTACCTTGCGTTCTTTAATATTCCACATCACCTTAGTAAATAAAATAGGTGAATGTCAACTTTGGATGCGAGAATTAAATTGAATTTTTAGTGTTTTAGAAGTATATAATCCTATCACCTTTTTAATAGAAGCGTGCTTTGGAATACGTTTATGATACCCTGATGTTAGAAAGAGTCAATGCTGAAATATACACATTCAGCTAGGTTATATGTAAATTTTGAACTGGGACGGTAGGAAATCAGGCTGACTTGCCGTAGCTTGACAACTAGGCTGATTGTCTAGAAGGAAGAGTGACTCAGAATATCTAACAGACAGCTGGTTAAATGTGAATAAGTGCAGGTGACAAATAGGAACACGAGATGTTTTCCTGTGTTTCAGCAAGAGAAGATAAAGAAACTACTCTGACATAAGCTATAGGCTGTTTTTTGACCTTTCTTGGTAGAAGGCTTCAGCTGTCAATACTTTCATGTCTTTTGCCAAATTCATTGAGGAAAGCACACCATTTTAAAATAAAAAATAAGCATCGTGTCGATGTAGGTTGGTACGTAGGTCTTCTCGCTGAAAGGGCGAACAGCAGGTTTGCAGCTTTTTCTAGTCCCCCATATAGACAGGGACTGACGTGTGCTCAGCAGGTTTTCCAGAGAACTTTTGTACAGCTGAGAGTAGAGTTGCTGGGCTTTAGCAATATAACCTGAGTGCACTAGAACTTTCTGGTGTGTCTTCGTAAAACATACATGGGCAGAAGATCGTTAACTCTTAGAGCAGCCTTTGGGGAATCTTCCAGGTTTAAAACCTGTGCGATTATGATCTGTGCTGGCCTCCAGCCTTTTACCAACACAGAAAAAAGCTTTGTCCGTACAAATGCACTGATGTTTATGTGGTCCTCTTTTATCTTAGCCTGAAGGAAAAAAATATCTGCATTGGAAGCACAGTATTAACTTGGTAAGATTGCTGAAAACTACTTGCAGCTCTGTGAACAGTTTTCAAGTTTGTAGGTGATACTTGGTTTTCAGTCTGTACGTGAAGTTGATCTATTTAAGGAAGCTGAAGTCATGCTTATTTTTCTGTATTGAAGAACTTGAATTAGTGTGATCTTTATTGTTAAAGTTCTGTACGTACGAGAGGCATTTACATCTAGCATACGTCATTTTGGCAGATGTTGCAGTTTTAAAAAATACTTCATCATCACTGCTCTTGCCCGCAGGAGCTGAAAGAACTCATTCCCTCTCGCAGCATTCTGCAGCTAGCTCTAAGAAACCCGCATTCGGTTTATCTGCTTTTGGAGGACTGTGTCCTGTAAGTACTGCACAGTATTTCTTTTAATCAGTTTGAATGTGTACCTGTTTTTCTATCCACCTATCGTACTGTGTTTCCGTAGGCACGTGGAAGCACATCTGTTTTTAAGCAAAACCAGCTTGGGTTTTCTCCATTTTACCCCGGAAAGACGGCCTATGGTGGTGCAGCTGTAAGATCAAGGCAGCAAAGAACGGAACCTTATCGGGTATGACAAAAGTAGTGTAGTATTAGTAGTCAAATGTAGTAGTCAAACCTGGCTAATATTTATCTGTGGATCTTCTTTTCCAAGCATGCCTACATTCATGCTATGGATATGTTGTATAAACCTGCAGTCTTTGAAAATATCTAAAATCAACTTTGCTGATCCTTTGTTCTTCTGGTACACAGAGGCATGCAGGACTAAATGCAGTCTCAAGATAAGCAGTAACATGCTTTCTGTTTTGAACGATTCATATAGTTCTTGGAGAGAGTTATTTGCCCCCAAGTGTTCTTGGAAATAGCAAATAAAAACTGCTGACAACTCTGATTAGCTAGAGCTGAATCGAAAAGGAAAGTCAAATCAGGTTTGGTAGGAATGTATTTAAATGAAAGTGACTTTTATCGATAAATCAAAAGGAATTTTAAGAAAATGAAAACGCGGGTTTGCTGGCTCTGTTCTGACAGTCCATTTCATTTGCCCCCAAGAGTTCTTGGAAATAGCAAATAAAAACTGCTGACAACTCTGATTAGCTAGAGCTGAATCGAAAAGGAAAGTCAAATCAGGTTTGGTAGGAATGTATTTAAATGAAAGTGACTTTTATCGATAAATCAAAAGGAATTTTAAGAAAATGAAAACGCGGGTTTGCTGGCTCTGTTCTGACAGTCCATTTCTGCAACGGAAAAAGGGCAGTACAAGTACCTCACTTACGGGAAACCTTGAAACCTTGTGGTGCAAAGCTGGGAACCCTCTTTGGTCGGCTATTTTTGTTTTTTACAATATTACTGCATTATGGTAAAAAGAGGAACCAAAATACTAGGCTTTTAAAGGAGAGAGTAGCTTGCTTCTTGCTGCTTGCTGTGAATGACAGCAAGGTACTAGAGAGTCCAGCGAAGGGCCACCAAGATGATCAAGGGACTGGGAGCACCTCTCCTCTGAGGAGAGGCAGAGACTGCTGGGCCCGTTTAGCATGGAGGAGAGGAGGTTTGGGGGGATCTTATTGGTGTATATAAATACCTGAATGGATGGTGCAAAGAGCATAGAGAGCCATTGTGTTTTCAGCAGTGCCCAGTGCCAGGTCAAGAGGCAACAGGCACAAACTGAAACGTGAGGCTCTGTCTGAGCATCAGGAAATGCTTTTGCACTGTGCGGGTGATGGAGCCCTGGCACGGGTTGCCCGGAGAGGCTGTGGAGTCTCCCTCTTTGGAGGTCTTCAAGAGCTGACTTGACATGGTCCTGGGCAACCTGCTCGGGGTGGCCCTGCTTGAGCGGGGGGGTAGACCAGGCGATCTCTAGAGGTCACTTCCAACCTTAACCATTCTGTGGTTCTGTGAGTCTCACTTGTGTTTTTACACGCTGCGTGGTCTGCTTCCTGTCTTCACACCGTGTGATAAGCACAGTGTGGTTATTTGAGGGGTTTAACCTGGGAAGAAAAAAAGTCACACCAAAGGAAGTTTTTGACTGATATTTGAAGTTGGGTGGTGCAAATAAACAGTTTACTTTTTCAGTGTAATGTTTAGATCTGTTACAGTTTAAATCAGATCTTTATCTTTTAAGACAAAGATTTGCAGCCAACTTTAATCTTGGGGGAAGGGAGGAAGCAAGAGAGAAGTAAAACTAGTTCCTGGTTATGATTGTATACACTGATTTTAAGATGGTACACTTAGACCATCGTGAAACTCTGAGGTCTGTGTTGTTACTGAAAATGCTTTCTGTACCACAAGCCTTTTCTTGAGTTCTGTTTCCCTGATTACTGCTTCGGAGGCCTTAGCAGTCCTAGCATCATCCGTCTTGACCTTTTACAAGTACGGAGTTCTTTTATTGCTCGTGCAACAAGCACGTGCAAGATGCACTGAGGCCCAAGGTAAACTTCATTAAACTCCGAATGTATTCTCTTCTTTATGGCTTGAACTCCCAGTGACTGCATGTTTCTCTGTCATCAGAATATATTGATTGTATCATCAGTGTAGCCTTGGGACATAAAATACATGCCTCCTTAGCTGAGAATTGACCATTGTAACACTTAAAATGCTAATTTTTCAGGCACAAAGGAGAGCGAAAGCTAGACAAGAAACTGTGCGGTCCCGTGCTACGTTAAGTACCTCAGCACGGCGCATCTTGGAGGCAATGGAGAAGCTGTCAAGCCCTTTGTTGGTAAATAGCACTTCTTTTAATCTGTTTTTGCTTCATGTGTTTATAAAACTTAGTAAATGTGCCATCAAAGGATAAAGATAAAACTATTCTTCCTTACGTTGTGGCCGGTTTAATTTATTGCGCTGTTTTTTCAACAGGATGCTAAAAGAATGGCATCTGTTTTGCCGCTGTGTTCTGTAAGTTGACCATGAACCCCCACATTTTTGTTGCAGGGAACCCTCTTTCTCAGGAAAAAAAAAATGCCCTCTAATATTTATGCTTTGTTTTTTCCCTTAGCCTCCGGACATAGATAAACCGGATATTACTGACTTCCAGTCCAAACGAAGAAAGGTAAGAACCAATAATGTCTTAAGCTGAGGTAGATAACTTTTTCAATGCTTTATCACTATCAGAAAAATTTTCTCAAACCTCAGTGACAACATAGACATCAAATCAAGTTAATATTGGCATGTATCCACAGTAGATGATGGGTTGTGAAGATTACTCAGGTTAAGAATTATGTTATCTTTGTAAGTTGAGAGCAACAACTCTAGAACACACCAAGTCGTTTTATCTTGTCCCCCAACTTGGGGTGAAGCTGCATATTAAAATTCCTGTTGAGGCAAGTTTTCTCTTGAAGAAATGATCACAAATAGAAAAATACTGATTGAGTGGTCATATAGACTTTGTACAGACTTCCGTGTTCATTCGGGCACAGAAAACTAGTTTTTGTGCTTTTTATCACCATTCAAAGTAAAGAGGAGGAAAATTGTTAATTTCCGACGCTATAAATCTTACGCTCCTAAATTCCTATTTGGAGGTAGCACAGAACTGGTGAGAATGCTGTGGTAAAGCATGATTTCCTTTCATTTTGTTTAAAAAATGAAAACTAGTCATCTTTTTTTGATGACTTTAGTTAGGGGTATCATTAAATTGCAAAACTGTACCAGGCACAATAGCTCTTGGTGTATTAAATGCCTAACTGGGGGAATTAATATTTTTCATTTTTACCTTTAAAACCAGCGATGAACCATCGTTGGAGTCTGATAAATTTTCCATAAAATTAAATGGGCATCTCTTTCTGCGAAAACATCTGTGTTTCCAGTATCAGTCTGAGTGTACAAATGACCACTTGTTAAGTGTATGGGCTTCTTAGGCTGGAAATCAAAGTGGACAGTAATACTGGTTGCTTATTGCTTTTAACTCTTTCAATCTCTGTATTGTTTAGCCAGCACAATCTCCATTTGGTAAAGTTCTAAAATGAATGTAGCAGCAACTGCTTAGTTTTTAGGGGGGTAGAGGTTTTTTTTTTTCTTTTTCTTTTCCGACGCTATAAATCTTAACGCTCCTAAATTCCTATTTGGAGGTAGCACAGAACTGGTGATAATGCTGTGGTAAAGCATGATTTCCTTTCATTTTCTTTAAAAAATGAAAACTAGTCATCTTTTTTTGACGACTTTAGTTAGGGGTATCCTTGGGCTTATTAAATTGCAAAACCCTTAAATGACCACTTGAAGATCAGGTGACTGAAGGAAATAACAAGATGTGCAAACTTTTCATCTTCTGTTCTAATGAGCAAAGGGGCAGTGTCTCAAGAAGTTTCTGTGCTAATTCCTTGATTGGATGGATGTATAATTAAGTTTACAATCACTTCAGAGTTTACAAACATCTCAGATTTCCTGGACCATCTTTTCACCATCTGCCAAATTACAAGGGCATGGAGAAGTGAAGTATATCATAAATATTATCCAAATAACTAAAACCAAATCTGGTGTGAATTCTCAGTTATATTATAGCAATACACCTGTGATAAGGCATTAAGAAAGATCTGCCAGATTTGCAACAGAGAGCCTGAAATTGTCAGCCACTAAATGAATGTTGCACGCAGCTGTCAGTGGGTGAAAGGAGATAGATTGTCTATTCATAATACTAGAATTCATAATGGTGGCGGGAGAAGGGTAGCCCGCGATGAGAAGCAATTATTTGCTGAGGAGACGATCGTGTGTTTTCCTGCTAAAGTGAACATGCGGTTGACGGAACACTTGTGCACTCGGGCTAAACTTCTGCAGTGGGTAGCAGTGATGTGGTATTTTTCTTATTTCAAGGAACTGTACCAGGCAGAATAGCTCTTGGTGTATTAAATGCCTAACTGGGGGAATTAATATTTTTCTTTTTTACCTTTAAAACCAGCAATGAACCGTCGTTCACTCGAAGTAGATTTGTGAACTTACATAAAACATGTCTTATTCAAGGTTTCAAACTGAATGTAATATTTTTTAGAAAGACGCATTTTTGTATACTTTAGAGAGAGTGTGAATCCTATTACTAAGAGCTGGGAGATACTGTGAAATTAAAGCTGCAGCGTAAACAAAAATTTCCTGTTGGTATTGATTTGAACAATAGCATGCTTCCTAAGACTGTATTTTCTGATCCTTAAGACCGCAGGCGGAGCCATCGGTAAATCTTGTAGCCTTTAGGGTTTGTTTTCTGTCTGACAGTTCAGTTAAGTCAGTTTTGCAGAACACGCAGTGGTCTGTGTTAAAAATTAACTCTGGTCTGTGAAAACGCTTTGAAAAGGGAAGTCAAACCCACTACTTGAAGTGCATCTAATGCACATGTAAAGCATTGGATCATATTTTAATGAATGAGATTATTGTAAGACTGACAAGTTGTTTTTTTTTTGAGTGTGTTCTATTATTTGTGTAACTTTGAAGGGGGAAAATGTAGGGAATGTGAAGCCCAGAAGCCTGTATAATTAGTTGCTTAACACTTCGAATGTTAAATTAATGAATTAAGCTACTAAAAAAAAAAATCACAGTGTGGGCAGAGGAAAAGATAGGAGCATATTCTAGGAACATGGGTTATTTTAATTATGGTAGCATGAATTATTTTGTCTATGAAGCTAACTGCCAAATTTTGAAATGGAATTCAGTCAGACTTTGGCTACTTATATATAGCTTTATGGATTTCGTTACTGGTTTTCTGGTGATTTCCCTCTACAAGTTGAACGGTCTTTAGAATTTTCAAATTGCGTTCACTGAGTGCCAAGACCGATGGGGGGAGGTTTATAGTTCTGTAATTTGTTTTCATCAATAAATATTGGAATTAATTTGGGTGGACGTAAGGATAAATTGATTGCTGTTTCCCTTTCAAAGCTGGAATCCCAGAATGCATTCCAGCCTCCACCTGTTAAGAGACTTGTGACACCAACGGTAAACCGTCAACCGATGCGTTATACGCGGTATTCTGAACCATCACCGACTTCAACTACTCAGTCCAGCAAAATTTGCCAGAGAGTAGACACAAAGTTCCAAGTGAGTACATTTTTGAGTCCTTATGTACCTGTTTTTTTTTTCCAGTCTTGGAATGTTTCTCAAACCAATTGTTATCCTATCTTTGCAAAAAGTACTGATAGTATGTTTGAGGCGAGCTTTAAGGCAGTGGGAACCATTGTGAAATAGCAGCAACTGCTTAGTTTTTAGGGGGGTAGAGTTTTTTTTTTTTTTCTTGTTGATAAATGATAGAAAACAGAAAAGTATGTCCCTTTTACGGGGTTGGTAAACACAAGTTTTGATGAAAACTCTCCCCCCCACACACACAATTTTTGTCATTTTGTTTAAAGTAATTACTTTCTTTGTTGGAGGATTTGACAAATTTGATTTAGTGTTCTATCAGTTTGTCCTCAATGCTGAGTGAAGCAGTGATGCTTACTTTAGCCCCAAAATTTAACTGAACTGTACCCACAATGCTGAATTAGGGAACAACGTTAAGTAGGTGAGGTGTATTCAGTGCTATAAAATTAAAAATAAATAAATAAAATAAAAACCACAAAAAACCACATTAAGTGGTTGTTGGTACTTTGTGTGTTCTGTACATATTCAGCTAAGTCTTGAACTAAACTTAACTTGCAGGGGATGAGAGAGAAGACTTTGCCTGCAGAACAGCGAGCAGAACCATCTGAAAGGTATGACATCTATTAATTTAAAACTTACTTGAAGGAAGAAAGAAATCTCCTTTTTCAGTACGGTCTGCACCTGAAAGGTGGTGACAGTTCTCAGTAAAAGGAATGGGAAATCCAATGAAAATTTTGTATTTTGAGGCAGCTGCAAAGTCTGGATTGTGTTTGAAGATCAATATAACTTTGAGAAAATTGTTGTTTTTATGAAAGGAAGGAAGATGAGCAAGAATAAAACTACTGATACACCACTTTTTATCCCAAGTTTATCTTCTGAGTAGGATATGAAGATGGGAAACCAGGCACGTTATAATGCTGTATCCACAGAAAGGATCTTTGCTATTGGAGGCCTAATTTTTTCCTTCTACAGGAAATATGGCTCATTTTGTAGTTTAACTAAATCTGTAGCGTTACAAATTTTGCTTTGACAGATATTTCATGGTTTATAACTCAGTTTACTTATAACAAAATAATTTGTCCCTCCTAATGTTCCCTAGGGGAAAAGCTATTAGTTTTAGCTATTTAATTGCTTGCAGTTTGAAAGCTCTGTCCTAATGGGATGATTCTTTCTGAAGCATTCTTTAGAAGGTGAAGTAGGGGAAGTGAGTTACAGTTCAGGAGGATGTTTATTGATGTGTTTTTTTCTTTATTTTTTAAGCAAAAACATGGAGGAAGGTTTATGATTTATTATTCTTTTTTTTAATACTCCTTTCATGATGAAGTTAATTGTCTGCTTTGAGTTCACATGAAGACCATGTGTTCTTTAGAATCATTTGAGGCCAAATGCTAACTCATCTCTAAAATAAAAAAAATCCAGCAGAATTAATTGAATTTCTTCTTGAGGAGACTGCTTTGTGTTACACTGCTTTCTTGGTTTAGGTCAAATGAGTTATCCTCCAGATAATATTGATGGCTTTTCCTTCTGGGCAAATGGTGTTTTGGGTAATAATGCTTGAGTTAAGGGACTTTGCACTCGGTTTTTAGGGGATTGCTCTTTTCAAAGAACAGTAGCAGGGAATTTTGTTGACTCTATGCTCATCTGCCAAGCAATTCTTATGTGACCATGGGCATTCTTTGGCTTGCAGAAAGAACTCAACACTTTGTTTTGGCATCTAAAAGTTGGACTTCACAACAACCACCTTTTTAGGGGTGGAAGCGACTGGCTTTAAGGTTCTGGTACAGGTGCAATCAGGTGCTGGGTTTTAATTATGTTTTTTTCAAACTGTTCTAAATTGTCTCTGTTAGAACTCCTTTCTACTTCTCCATTTAGGAAGGAGATACAGCAAACTCATACTGCTTTTGATTTCGTTCACAAAGTTTATTGCAGTGCCCTACCTTTTGTTTGTAGAGTAGGTAGTGGTGGTAGTGTTTTTTGTGATGCTGGTCTCTGTTGGGTGCCATGTTCTGGAGCAGGAGCACCACACTGATCTGCTGGCAAGAGTCCCTTTGGACAGTTGAGTTGGAATACTCAGTAAATCTCTGGCCCACCAATGCTATATATCTATGTGTGTGTGTGTGTGTGTATATATTTTAAACCTGAGTCCAATTGTAGATTAGACTTGCTTGAAGGCTGACAACTGTCTTTGCCCCCTTGAAGCTCACAGGTGTTAACAGAAAGAGGAATATGGGCTGTTATGGGCAAGCGATAGTTGTCTGAATGAAGATCTATTTTGATGTAAGACTTTTTTCAGAATTCTAATGGATTGACAGTTCGGATTAGAGAAAAGTCTGAGCATATGCCTTAGGGATCTGTCTTCCTCTATGCAGTTACAGTGCTAAGCAGGCTGTTGTCAAGTATTTGACAAGTTTAGACCAGTTCTCCTCCTCAGTATTGTGGGAGTTTGACCTGGTGTCTTCCAGTGCGATCTAATGCACTTTTGTACTGACTGACTGATTGGCTGCAAGATAAGCTTTGATGTCACAGTTTTTCCAGGCATACTTCATTTTCTTGCCATAGTACTTTTGTTAGAGTTATTCCCTATTTCACTTCTGGTTTGGGTTATTTTTTCCCCATTTGCTCTTGGATTAGGATATCTTTCTGGTTTTGAGCTAGGCTTTTTTAAGTACCAGAAAAATGCCTTTGTATGCCTTACAAAAGGGATCTGTATTCATGTCTGAAAAGACTTCTGGAATGTTGGCATACCCAAACACCTCTGCTGTTCCTGCTGATGGCCACATGAAAGCCAGAGCTGCTTCTGAAGCTTAGGCCATATTACCTTGCCACACAAGTCTGAGGCGTCCCTATTCTATCAGAGCTGTTGGCAGTGTTTCCCATGTGTATGTGTGCATATGTGCACTCTTTCTGTATTTTTGTGAGCTGTTCTTTTACATCCCTGCAAAAGATACATGTGCATCGCAGAATCAGAGAACCAGTCCTATTTAAAGGAAGCACTGGAAAATAACAATCTAAATCAGCTCTTCTATTTCAGGTCTTCTGGCTTAGTCATTGTTCCCATGTGACCGGTGCACTTATGTATGTCCTTTTCATTGCTGCTGTTAATAAAGTTTTTCCTATTTAGAACATCAAGTATTTACCAGCGTTTAGCAACTTGTGAGACAGCTTTAGTTTTTTTCTGATCAGCAGGTTTCAATTCTAGGACTAATAACAGCTCTAATATCTTGAAAAAAAAATTTGGCTGGTAATTTTTTTTTCCCTTGTTTCCCCCAACTTCTGTACTGTCGTGTGCTAGCAATGTGACCAGCTACAAATTCAGTACTGCTGCGTCCAATGGTCTGTCTTCAGGAGTGAGTAGCGGAGGCGGCAAAATGAGAAGGGAAAGAGGAATACACTATTTATCAAGAGCTGTACAAGAACAGGTAAGTGACTCTTAAATTAATTGCTGTCACTGAGCTTACTGAAGTAACTAGCTAAGTGTGTCAGTTTTATTGCATCATAGTAAATTATAACAATACCGCTTTATTTTTGCATTGTTTTTGTTTTCTTGTGGGTTTCAGAGCAGGCTCCAATTGATTTCCTGTGTTTGAATACCTGAACTTTGCTTATGTAATTTTGAAATTTTTAATTCTCTTACCTTGGAGATTCTTCAAACTATAACATTTCTCGTTAGCAGTTGAATGAATGAGTCCTAAGAAGAGAAGTAATGTTTTGGTGAAGGTTTGTATAGTTTTTCTACAGGAATGATACTTGAAACGAATGCCAAGTATAAAAAGAAAAAAAAAGCTTAATTTTTGGTTTCATATTTAAGTCATACAGAAAGATACAGGCCAAGAGTGTGAAAAAGAGTAATAGAAGAGAGCATTCTGCATGTCTGCTAACGATGACTCAGTTTTTGATACTCACCAAACTCATTGTGAGAGAGTTTTTTTCTCATTTTAATAGGAAAAATCTATTCCATAAAACTATGACCATGAATATTCAGATTATTTTTTCTTTTATTGGATGTTATATAAGCTGCCTGTAAGTTAATTTAAGTATTTACGTTAACATTAAGTATTTAATTAATATTAAGTTAATATTAAGTATTTAAGTTAATTTAAGTTTCAAATCATTAAATGGGACTTCCGGATGATGCAATATAAAGAAATCGTAAACACTGTTGTTTATTCCTGTAACGCAAATAAAATAATGGTCCAAATATCAAAAGTTCCATAAACTTTTCAAATCAAAACTGTGAAACAGATGTAAGCTACAGGATGCACTGAATATCAGTAGTACCAACTTACATCCCTGCCTAGTCATTTCTAAGTAGATCATGATAGTACTGTACAAATTTTGGTCAGATTTCCTATGCCATTTAAAACATAACTCATCCAATCTTAGTAATTGAATAAAGTAAGTGGCAGGGATGAAAATTGAAGTTGTTAAGAGGCTCTCTTCTGATTTTTATATTTGCATCCTGATACATGGTATAGACTGTATTTACCAGAACACAATCTTCAGTGCTGTTAGTCTGACTTTCTTTGGTGCTTTTTGTGTTTAGTTTGGTTGTTGAACCTACCTGCTTCTTTAAACATTACCTTTTTCCACGTTCACTGCTGTAATGACTTTAGAAACTTTGGCAGCTATCCTGCCTAACTTTGCAAGAGGAACACTTTCTCACTTGTCTTGAGAGTGTACTCTTAATTGAAGCCATGCGAGGGTAGTTAGAAAGGATAATGCTTCTCTAGAGCTTTGATGACTGAAGTATAGAAAAGAAAGAAAAAAAATGTGATCTGTGCGTCTCTGTTCTGCACAGGTTTTGAGTTAACTTTCAGTGTTCTTGCTGTACAGTTGTTGAATAGAGTATAATGTGGAAGCAGGCCTGCCATAAATTAAAATGACGTGGTAGACAGAGGTGGGGAGATCGGGATTTCTTCTGGAAACTTGCTTTCTCTTAATTTGTATGGATTTTTGTTCTATTTAATTTTGTTAATAAATTGGGTGCGATGGGGTGAGAAAGTAGTATGTCTTGTATAAGAAAAATTAAAATTTGCAACTTTAGGAAGTGGAGGAACCAGTGCTACCGAAAATACCCCTACCCATCAGTGCTGCATCGCTGCCTCAGTTCAATTCTAGTTTCGTTGGTAGTAGCGCTGTCTCAGCGTCACCGAGCGCTGTTTCAACAGCAGCAATGAGCACGGCAACTCCAGCAGCTGCGACGGGCATGGCAAATCCATCAGAGGTGAAGGGCATGACAGATCCATCAGAGGTGGAGGGCATGACAGATCCATCAGAGGTGGAGGACTTGACAGATCTATCAGAGGAGGAGGTGGAGGACATGATATATATAACGGCGACGTCGGGCATAACGTGTTCAACAGTGCCCTCAGGCTTGACATGTCCAATAATGGCGGCGGGCATGCCATATCTGCTGATGACAAAGGACAAGGCAAAGTCAACAGTGGCAACGACAAGCGTGGCAAATTCAACGGAGGCGGCGGGCATGGCAGATGCAGCAGCGACGGCGGCGGGCAAGGTAAATCTTTATGCTATAAATAATGTTTACAATGAGTATACTGCTTTATTGCGAGTTGACTTTTTCTGTGGTGCTCATGAAACTAACAAATATTAGTTTCTACGCAGCTGAATGAATTGGGGTTGTATGCCAGTTTGGGGAAAAAGGCATAAATGTTTTGATTCTGCTTCTCTCAGTCTTAGAGCCTGCCAACTCCCATTTAACGTGATTGTATAACTGCTTCAAATGCTGTGGAAGTCTGGGGGGGAAGGGGGGTGTGAACTTCATGCCAAGTTATTTATAGTGGTTTTGGCAGGGGTAGAGTTAATTTTCTTCGTAGTAGATGATGCTAGATGATGCTGTGTTGCAGATTTGTGAGCAAAACAGTGTTGGTAAGGCACTGGTGTTTTAGCTGTTGCTGAGCAGTGCTTACACAGTGACAAGTCCTTTTCTGTGTCTCACGCTGCCCTGCCAGCGAGGAGGTCGGGGATGCACAAGAGGCTGGGAGGGCACTCAGCCAGGACAGCGGAGCCCAGAGGACCGAAGGGATATTCCACACCATTTAGCATCGTGCTCAGCAATAAATGCTGGGGGAAAGAAGGGGAAGGAGTGGGGAGTATGTACAGGGTTATGGCATTTGTCATTCCAGGTAGCCATTACATGCGATGAGTCATTAATGCTACCTCAAATTTAACAACTTTACTTCTTTACTTCCAGTTCTTTTCCCTGTTCCATTTGGAGGGAGTGAGCGAGTGGCTGTGTGGTGCTTAGTTGCCTGCAATGGTTAAACCACAACTTTATTTAAGTTATTAAATTAGAGGTAACGTGGTCATATAAGCCTCACATAGAATGAGCCTAGGGTGCAATAATTGGCATATTATTGCAATAAAATAAACATTAATCTGTTCCAGAGTACTTGAAATATTTTTTGTACGGTTTGAAGTAGACAGCTGCTTTAACATGTTGAGGTGTTTGCTGAAGTTCTTGGAGTATCATTGGGCTGAGTTTGCCGTTCTTCAGCTTCCTGGCTTGCTTTTCCGTGCATTTAGACCTAAGTAGCATCTCCAGCTTTTCCTCTCAGTTTCTGGAATTTGGTTTTGAAGATATTGTCCTATACCCACTTGGAAACTTCCCTGTGTTTTATTATTACTTTTATCTGCAAAATAACTCAAACATCAGGTTTTTCGACGTCACTGCGGGACTTCTGTTGGGTAGTGAATTCAGGTAGTTGTTGCTCTTAAATATAAACCTTTAATTCTTTTGAAAATACAGATACAACCAACAAGTACTGTTAGCAGTCCTGAGTTCGCGTTTTCATCTCCAGTTGTGAAATCTACTGAGGCAGAAGTGCTACCTACGTCTTCTGTAAGTAAAATAATAAAGGAGCTTGACTTTTTTCTTAGGCATTTAGTAGGCTGTTGCAGAACACTAAAGCAGAATCTGCCTTGATGGAGAAAAGTATGTAGGCTTCTGGCTTATAATTTGTCATTCAGCATGCGTGCTACAAATGTGAAGAGCAGCTTTCAGATTTGGTTTTGTGTGTGCATTCGATTGAAGTTCCTGTGGCTTGAGAATCTGAAAAACCTCTCTTGTTCATAGCAGATTGGGTTTACATTTAGTGTTCCCATTGTAAAATCGGCAGAACTTTCTGGACCCAGTGGTACTCCAGTGACGCCCTTTCTTACCCTAGGTAACTGAAACTTTAGCACTTCAGATCTGAAGTGCTGATTTTCCTTTTTTCCTTTATTAAATCTTCAATCTGTCCTGTCTGCGCATGCTAGCAATTCCAGGCAGTGTTGGACTTCTGCAGTATTTTTCCAGTGACAGATCTGCTTTTATATTTTTTTTTGTTTTGTTGCTTTTTGTTTTGCTTGTAATCATAAAGCATTGCAAAGTAAGTAGAATGTGTGAAGATTCTTATGTGAGAAGCATGAAAGCTGGAAATTCTTGTTTCTAACAAAAGTGAGTATAATCTGCTCTAACTAGGTCACATTGTGAAAGCTGTTTTTTTCTTTTGTTTCAAAAGACACCACCACCTCAACCAACATCAACACAGAAAGAGGAGGTCAAAGATTTTGCTGGTGGTCCCTTCACCACTGCCCACGTATTAAAGGAAGGAAGCGTCTTAGACGTTCTAAAAAATCCTGGAGAGATAATGAACTCCTTTTAAAAAGATGCTGCAAAAAATACGCTAGCATTTTTTATTAAAAAAAAACCAACACACGACTTATGGTTAATAGAGTATCTGCTATAAATATGAATGTAGGAGAGCATTACATTAAGCGCTGCGTTTGTTAGGGTGCATCTGCCCCCTTCTATTCTAAGTGGTGTTTGTTGCTGGAAGTAAAACTGCAAGATGAAAAGCAGATGGGTTGCATCTCCTTTACGTGTTAGGATGTAATTGTAAATGAGGTACTAAGAGAATTAGCCAGATAATCGGTGTTTCATTTTAAGTAAATACAATTTGTGGAATTGAAAAGGAAATGTTTGTAAAACTCAACACTCCTGTCCCACCTTCAGCCCAGGTGAAGAAAGAATAGGAAAGAGCTTCAGTTCCAAATACATGGCGAAAGCTGCGAATCTTTGGGCCTTAGCTTACAATGGCTCCTGTGGATTAAAATTTAAACTGCAAACAGAAGTGGAGTGTTTTACGTTAAAAACCCTTTTCTGAATTTTGTTTTTAAGCAATTGCAATTGTTTTCAACAGTTTCATAAAGTGTGTCTGTGGAAAAGATATCTTTTAAGAAAAAGGGCTTTATTGAATTTGATCTTTTCCCAAAAGTCTTCTTCTAACTTACATACTTGTTAAGAAGGCAGCACATTTCTCTACTGGAAAGAGCTAAGTGAGAGAAAATACATTGTGCATTTTGTTTAAGGGAAGACCTCTGAGTGAAGTGACATTCACTTTCTTTATCGGTTTAAAAGAAGCAGAATCTAAATCCACATTGTTCAAAGACTTCATTTTTGACTAAAAAAAACCCAACAAACAAACCACAAAACAACTATGTTCAAGGTAGATTTACAAGCAACTTGAGCTGCTGTTTAAGATGCATTTCCTTTAGTCTTTCTGTATTAGTAGCTTGTCTTTTCTGTTAAAATTGCCACCTTTTAAATAAGGAGTTGTCCTGTGTCCGATGCATTTTGAAAAAGATTATAGAAAATTAGACAGTTGTTCAATTGTCTTGAGTTTTTATTATTTAATTAATATTCAGCATCTGTGGGAAAATACCGTATGGATTGCTGCTCCGAGGACAAACTTCTGTACAGTTACTGGAGTAGATTTGAGTCATCTGCTACGGAAGGAGGAGCTTTAGAAATTTGATTCGATTGGGCATCGCGTCTTAATCAAATTGTATTATTTCCATTCCACGTTGGACTGTCAGATTTCAGTCAGCTACTGTCTGTTTGTACTTGTATCGACCAGTGAAAATGTTGATTTAAAGCTTGCTTGGAAACAAAGAGTTAAATGAAGCTTTAACGAAATGTTCTGTTGTGACCCAGTGCAGCAGATGAAATTTCATCCGTTTAGATAAGATTTCTGGGGACTTCCTGTTGCGCTCGGTCTGAATGTCTAGTTGTAACCATTGGCACCTGAGTTGAAATTTTTGCCCTCTAGTAAAGTCACTTAGTTACATGTAGTGAGGTGCTGCGCTAAGAGGAAGACTTTTTTTTCTTGCTTCCTAGACTTTGGATTGTTGAAAACACGCTCTTCTACGTCTGCACAACCTACAACAAGCACAGTGGTTTACACTAGGCCTGCAATAACAACTTTTTCTGCAGGTAAAGAGACTTCTAAACAAGCATCGTACTGGCAATCTGATACATGTGACCCTTTTCTGCAAAACAAAGACATAAAGGACAAATGTGTAACTTGTCAAGCTACTAAAGCGTCAACAGTTGAGAGTATGAAACAGACAGTAAGTTCAAGTCAATGCGACACCTCAAAGCCAGCAGCGCCCCCAGCAGGGATGCTGGGCTTTGGAGACAAATTCAAAACAGTACCTGGAACGTGGGATTGCGATACATGTCTTGTCCAAAACAAACCGGAAGCTACAAAATGTATAGCATGTGAGACACCAAAACCTGGAACGGGAGTAATGCCTGCTCTGACATGACCAGTGGTCACAGACAGCTCGGTGACAGTGACATCCTCCTCGAGCAGCACTGACACAACAGCCACTCTGGGCTTTGGAGACAAATTTAAGAAGGCGAAAGGCTCTTGGGACTGTGGAATATGCCTTGTACCAAATAAGACGGAAGATAACAAATGTGTAGCCTGTCAGTCTGAGAAACCAGGTATGGTCCTTTTTTTCCTGTTGTTTCCATCCTAGCCTCTGTGAATCTTGTACAGAATAAAAGTACGTTGCATATATGGAATATTTTAAGCAACACGATTCCCAGGTACGGTTGATGGGTTAGCGGCTGTCTGCAGGATTGGTTTACAGGCACTTCAGAGGTCTCAGCCCAGGTTCCAGCCTGTCGCATAAATTGAACTGATTGTGAAATGTATTAGTACGGAGCTGGATCAATGCAGATACCCCCGGCTTTGCAGCTGGTGAGGGAAGATGGCTGAAGTGAGTGACTTAATTTAAAAACAACATAGTGATTTTTCACTGGCGAAAATGAGAACTCCATAGAAAGAGTTAAAAATGACTGCGTTTTTCTCTTTCAAAAAATAAGTAAAAAAAATTACAGAATGTGTCCAAAATGCCTCTACTCACCGTTTGTATGTAATTGAGGGGAGATGTGAAGCCAGATTTCAAGACAGTGTAGTCTTAACTAGTCTTAAGCTAAAGCAGAGAGATGCCTATGAAGGTCAGTGGTAGGCTTCAAGAAAGCGAGTGACCCGCTGGGTAACTTCTTCAGGGCAGTACTGGGTTGTTTCCCATTGTGTGTGACCGTAATTGATTTTGAGCGTGGTTGTATTGTTTTTAAAATACGATTCTAATTCTAACTTTGACTCTAAATGTCATTTAACATGCCATTACATCGAAAAACACCTGTGCAAATATATCGTGGAAGAAACAAATTAAGATGGACTAGACCGGGCTTTTGTAATCATCCTGTGCGGTAAGACTGAAATTTCATGAGGTAAGATAATGGATTTCAGACAGAGTTGATTGTCTTGGACTTCCAACCTCTGAGCGGTCAGTCGGCATCTTTGTCTGAGGCTCTTGCCATTGCAAGGAGGAATTTTGGAAATGAGGGGTTTACTGTGACCATGGTGCAGTGAATTGCACGGTTACGTTGCACTTGTCAAGAGGAAGAGCGATGCAAGTAATACTAGGATAAAAGTTTTCTGCGTGTGCTGTGGAAGGGAAGAGCCATTCTTGTCTTTCCGGTTTTGAATTAGAAGCGTTATCTTCTGCTTCTCTCTTAAAAGGCACCTTTTTTTTAAAAGGCACCTGTCAGGCCTCTTTATGGAGGTTACACTGTCGTCAACAGCAGCAGAAGCTTGTGTGCTGAACAGAGTTGTGTGTTGTTTGGAAGCTTTGAGTTCCACTCTGGTTTTTTTGTTTGTTTGTTTGTTTCTTTGTGGGTTTTTGGTGGCTTTTATTTTTTTCAGGGGCGGGGGGGGGAGTTGCGGAGTAGTTTTGAACATTTCTGTGGGATTTGACAAATCAAATTTAAAAGTTAATGCTCATTTTATAGTTCATGTTCAAACAGGATGGTTAACTGTCTTGTTTGTCTCACAGAGGGTCCAACACCTGTGACCAGTAGCAGTGCATCTGCATTTTCTGCTCCTTCTGGAGAATTTCTGGATTTAGACAAACTCAAGAAGCCTGAAGGAAGCTGGGATTGGGAGACCTGCTTGGTTCAAAACAAAGCAGAGGCCACGAAGTGTGTAGCCTGTGAAAGTGCAAAGCCAAGCACCAAAGCAGAGCTCAAAGGTAATACTTAATGATTAAAACGAGGATGCATATTCTGTGATTTATTTTTTGGTTTGCTCTGATTTTTTTTATTTTCTTCCCTGTTAAGCACAATTATTTTTTCCTTTGAGGTGTGGCAAAATTATTCGTTTTTCCTGTAGGAATATTGCCTAGATAACATCTGTTTCCACACTTTTCCCCAAGAATAAGTTTATCCTTTTTAGAGAAAAGCTTTCATTAATGACGTGCTTGTTCTTTACATGCCCTACACTTTGTTCATTTGGAGTTCAGACTAAAAACATCAAAGAAGTTCGTATACTTTTTAAAGCCAGGTGGTGGGCAGAAAACACAATTGTGAAAAGTTTTATGTAGAGAGGAAGCATGGGGTTTTCTTGTTTGTTTTACTGTTTGGTGGGTTGTTTTTTAAACAGTTTTGACTGGAAAGATCAGGACTAGAATGTAGTTCAAACCTTCACGTACTGCAGATACACCGTGGGTTACGGACTTGACATTCACTTATTTCTGCAGGTTTTGGTGCTGCGGCTGCGTCCACAAAATGCTGCCTTGCCATCATTTACATTCGGTGTTCACTCAGAGTGTTCAGGTGCAGAGTCTGCAGCTGCCTCACAGTTTATTTTGGGAAGGACAGAAGAGAAGCAGTACTTGCAAACCAGTACTTCAGGTAAACAGTGTATCTTTTGTCTTCACTTGTGCGCTTATGTCCATCAAGTAAGACCTCTGAAACCATAGTAGAAAAAATCTGCGGGATTTGATATGTTCATGTACTAGAGCTTTAGAAAAAGTTTAATTCCTATATGCAGCATGTCTTCTGTCCTGGTTATTGATACGTACGCAATTAGTAGCAATCCCTTTTTTGATCTCAACACTAGGTTTAGACAAAAAATTGCGACACCTTAAGGAACCTGTCCTGCATCTCATACAAGCACAGAAGTTGTAGTGTCTCAATGCTAGCAGTACAGTTGGTGGTAAAATCTTTAGTAGGGTGAAATAGAGGCCTCACACTTTTCAGAGAAAAAAAGAGATGAGAGAGAGTATCTTATTCCCACGTACTTGCAACTATGCTGCAGAGTGTACTGCTGTTACTCTAGTGCTACAAAGGTCCAAAAATCACTGAACAGTTATTAGCCAGTTTTGTATTCCTTTAATTTGTTGAAAGACTGCAGTAGAGGATTGAAGTTTTTATTGAGGATCACTGTGTGGAAAAATTCTGATTGTTAAATGTCATTTGTATGACTTAAGAACCACGTTTTAGAGTACAGAATTCAGTATTAATTCCAGAAGGGGTAAGGGGAAGGACATTAGCTAGTAATCCCGAACAAAAGCAGTGTATAGAGCTATACTGATTTTAATCGCAGTATTCTTACAGTTGGTCTGTTACTGAACAGATATGTTTTGGGGAGATATGGTGGCCAGGGAGGCGTGTGTGTTTGTGTGCTTCCTCTTTTAGTTAAGGTTCTGGGGTTTGGTTTAGTCAGGAAAATTCGATGAGGCACCTTGTGTAAAAGGAAATGTTAACCAGCATTTTTCAACACGGTGTAGTCCCTTAAAAGTGTCATAGATGAAAAGAGGCCATAAACGCTGGGGGAAAAAGTTAGTGGCAAACTGAGAGCAGGATCACATTCAGTAGTGAGAGAGCAGCAGCCTAGGGAAAGCTGATGAATGACTGTAACAGATAGTTCTATTTTAAGTGTAAAACAACACTCAGTACTTTATAATGGTGGTCTTACCAGAGGGTTCTTCTCCATGGCTCCTAAAAGCACGTCTTGAAGGCATTCGAGTGCAGTGAACTTAAGCTGTAAGAGTTGGGCTGGTAAGCTTGGCCTGATTTGAAGCTGTAGGCACGGGGCTATAATTTCTGAACAGGCTACAAAAGAAACTGTACCACTGTGCTTTTCAGTGCTCCGTTTAGCAAAGCCATCAAATTGTTGCAGGCAATTGATGTTGTTCTTCTAAGAGCACCTGAAAGATATTTTTGTTTGAAGAGTTCAGAGGTACCGGTTAATACTGGTTCAGATAATTACAGCCAGCTCTTGGTGTTTGTGACCAATAAAGTTTGTGGCTCCAAAAGGAGTGGGTTAGTGCTAACTGATTAACTGCTGTATATGCAGAAATATGGAATCTGATTACTTACGCAGAGAGCACTTAAAATGTATTGTTTTGCTGGCTCTCAGTGAGTTGCATCTTAATGCTACCAAGGAATAAGCTTTTTGCTTCTGGCCCAAGTTTTTTAATTTGGTGAAAGCCTTTTCTGTGCACGTGCACATGCCAGAGAGGTTGCTTAAGTAATAGAAGCTATAGTAGCTGCTATCTTCTGTTTTTTGTAGAAGACAGAAACTGAATTCGTTAGCTTTGTAACTGTTATGCATACTAGAATTGGTTTTCTCCCTTTTGAAAATAGTAGAGGGTATGCCTATGTCAGATTTGGTGAGCAAGGTGATCAGATGAGGGCACTGCAAGACTGCCAGAACGCACCAGGTCTGGGGGGAAAAGGAATCCGGCTGAGCATAGGAATTTCTAAAAGGTAACCAAGGAGTTGTGCATTGATACAGTTATTCTAAATAATCAGATTCTTGTAGCTCTGCCTTTGGAAAGTCTGTGGCCCTTGCTGTAGTGGCTGTACACAGGATGCAGTCTACAAAACCAGAAATGCAGAAGTCCTATGTTTTGACTCCCTGGATTCATCAACCTGCTTCAGGATGGCTGGGGGAATCCAACTGTTAAGTCTAGCCAGACAGCGCAACTTGGGCTTAGCTGCCATTGTAACCAGCCTTGTTTCTCAACAGTAGCAAAGCTGAATGCATTGGTAAATATTTTCAGGTTTGGGCCTGCATAAGGTAGAAGGGACAACAAGTGGTTTTATATGCTAGGGAGTTCTTGTTCTTAGAGCTTTCCCTCTAGTTTGAGAGAAGCACATAACTAGTTTTACAGTGGGTTGACAGGAAAGAAGTGGGGGGGAAAAATGGGAACGCAGGGAGAAAGCCAAAGGCGTTATTACTAGAACAGGTTTAGAATGCTATTCTTTGCTTTTCATGAGCTTAGGGCAATGGGGAGTTTAAAGCTTAGCACTTCCTGAGAGGGTTTCTTACTCTACCGGCTCAGTTCTATCACTTATTTAAGGCAATTCAGGTCTCTGAACGGTTAAAGAATTGATACCAAATTTGATGAACTTTGATCCAGGATACTGACAAAACAGGACTTCATATAAACAATTTCAGTATGTTCATGAGGTTAGCTTGTGTGTTCTGTTAAATAGTAAAAAATGACACTTCTGTTTACCTAGCATAATTCTGCAAATGTTGCCTCCTTCTGCTTTAGAATGGAAATGCTCTTCTCCAAGAGAGCACTGTCCAAACTTCTTTGCCAAAATTTTTTGATTAAATTAATATCGTTTTATTTTGAAAACAAGAATAAGCCACAAACATGTTTTCTTGCTTCGGCTATCCAGAAGAACGTCAACAGTATTTTCAGATTTTCCTTCCCTACACAACTGTATGTAGGAAGAGTGCAGTTGGAAGCAGAAGACCTAAGATGATGTATCTTCTGTTTGTTTACTACAGTAACAAGACAATGGATTACCTCTTTATTAGAACTTGTGTAGCTTTGCAGTATTGAAACAAATGTAGGTATTAAAATACACATCAGTAATACGTTTCTGAATGGCTGAGTACCGTGCTCTCTTAGCATTGAAATACCCAGCCATTGGATTAGTTTGTCCCTCATGTTTGCTTAGTTTGGAAGCTATTTCAGAATGCCTTCAGCTTGTATTCTTCCCCAAAAGCATAGAACTCACTTCTCTGCATCCCCAATTCAAGTCAGAGAAACTGGGCATTGCAAACACAGGAGGTCTGCCTGTACAGAATCAGTGAAGACAAGTCTAAACAGCGGATTTTTTTGAATATGCAGCTGGGTTATCTGAATGTTCTTTATGCAGTGTACATCAGTTTTAGTACAGATAGCACTTGTCTTGGTTCTTGTCATTAGTCTGAAGCTGCCCCTGAGAAAATCTTGAAAGGGAAAGTAGTGAAAGCTAATCAGCTGGCCCTTTCTTCTTAAGAACTAGTGTATTTTGTAATTCTCCCACTAATAATAAGGCGTCATGCTGGAGAATCGCGATTGTGTTGTTAAGCAAGACTGACTTCACCTGAGCGGTATAGTTGGCAGCTGTTGAATGTTTAATGGACTTTAAACAAACAAAAAAACTGAGCAGGTGGAGGTAGACATGGCAAACTGACAGGCAGCGTCAGATGCTTCTTTGAAATGGATAATCTGACTCCATTCCCTTCTTTCTGGAAATAAGATCTAGTAATTAACCAAACAAAAGATAGAAGGGTTAAGACTGCATCTTTAAAGCAGCTGTGCTTGATAAATGTCTCTGGTCTTAAATCAATCTTTAGCAAAGCACAGAGACTTAGCAGCAGCTTGCTTATGCCAACGCTAAAAATACTTGATGTGTACAGGTAACCATGTCAAGGCTCTGGAGTTAATCCATGAGAACAATTCCTTCTGGTATTGGCAAAGGTGAGGATGCTTGCTTCTATAGAAATGAGGTTTTGAGCTGTGACTTAAGCTGTCACTTAGGTGACTGTTTAGGAAAGCTTCCTTTTAAGTTTTGAAGTATGTAAGCTGACAAATTGTTTAAGTTCAGAACTGGGTTTACAGTCTCTTGTTCTCTGACTGTATGCAACTTCTCATGTTTCAGACTGAAAGCAGAATTGCAGCGGTACCAGTCATACAACTATAATGATTATTGCCAAGAGTACCAGAACTACCACTCGCAGAGGAGTTACGATGCTTACGCTGACTACAACTACAGCTCCTATGCTCCCTGTGACAGCATGCAAGCTGTTGGAGACTGCTCTTTAGGAGATTCTTTAATGGCTCCAGCTGTTTTTGAGGTAAAGATACTGCACGCTTGCTGTAAAGAAAATATTTCACAGATAATACGTTGTACAGATTTGTGTGAATCAGCAAAAAGAATCCGAAGTTGAAAACATGCTTTCTGCTTAGTGTGAAGTTAAAAGAGCAGATTCCATTCAGAGGTGTTTGTATTTAAGTGCTTAAATAGTAAATCCATAGAATTAGTGATTTATACACCATTATTTGTTCACGCATACCAAAGAATGGTTTTGACAGCATAATTGCGTACGCTTCTTCTGTTCCTGTTCTTCTGATTTGCTTTGCTTAAAGCAAATTAAACAGTTGTTGTAAGTGGTCTTATCGTGGTCAATTTATTAGTTGTGACCTCCGGAGGTCCCTTCCAACCTGTACTGTAATATTGGCTTTCTTCTAAAAATAAGTAGATAAAATGCCATCTATCCTTGTAGTTGTAGGAAGAAGGAATGGATTGAGACTGCAGCACTTTGAATCTGTGATGCTTTCTGAAATGAGTTATGATTAAACTTAGCCTTTTCTGTCTTTCAGGAATCTTCAGTTATGAATGCAATCGGTGATGACCTAATTACTGACGGTAATAAGGGTTCTATCATTGTCACTTGAGTTTAGCCATCCTTGTGCCTTTTAACAATACAAGCCAACCTCTACTGGATGAAGAACATCTTGAAAATTCAGCTGAGGTCAAACCTCTGTGGGGTTGATCTGCAATCAGCTGGGGTTTTAAAGCTGATACAGCATACACTGACCGCATCAAGTAAAACGGGACACTGTCAATGCTTCGCAGCAGGTTTCTTGTACCTGTGCCTTCATTCCCATTTGAAAATGGTCTGACAGAATTTTGTTCTTTGTATTGGTTCCGCTAAACAGATTTTATATTAGAAACTCAGTAATATGCAAAAGCTTTGTTCTCCACCCTGAGGTAAAAGCTTATGTTGCAGATTCCAAAAGGAGGATTCAGCTTGCACTTACAAATACGGTACAAAACATATTTGTGTCCTGGAAGGTTTGCAAAGTTCCTCACGTGGAGGCATTTTGTGTTAGTGTTTAGAAACTATCCTATGTAACGTGTATTGCCGTAGAAGTGAATTAAATGACTCTTGGGAGGGTTTCATGGCTGATTATCCTTAAACGTTATCTTTACTATCTTAAACATTGTCTTTGTCTTTATCTTGAAAGACAATTCTAGTCCCAGCCTTCTAATATACAAATTCCCAAAAGTTGGAGCTGTGAGGCTCAAAATTTTAGAGGACTAAATACCTCACTAAAATTAGTAGATCTAATAGCTTATTACACTTAGCTTAAAATACATTTTATTAGCCATTTCACATGAAGTTTTTTTGTGCGCATGCCTCAGATTTGATACTTGGACTTACCAGGCTTTTATTTTCAGATCCACAGCTCTACTTGGATGTTGATGAAATGAACAGACAATTCACGGAGACAAGCGAAGAACTCTACGATTCACTCATGAATTGTCACTGGCAACCTCTGGATACGGTCACTTCTGAAATCCCCTCTGCTATTTAAGTGTCTTCTAGAGCATGACCGTTAGGACCAAAGTGCTAAAACTACATTTCTTCTACATTATTCTAGCTCATAAGTTTTAAAGCACAATGATAGGTTGGGGTTTTTTTGCTATGCTTTTGACAGTTTCTGTAATCTTTTTGTTCATCACTCTCTTCTTGGAGCATCATGAAGTCATGTAAATATTCGAGAAATGTAAAGAGGTAAATGGGGTCTAAAGATAGACTTGCCTGTGTAAATAAAAAATTTGTTTCTGCAAACCTGCCAGCAAGGGATTTTACTTGTACCTGTGTGCAGCACGTTCTCTTCCGGCTTATGGAATTTAACAAGGTAGTAAGGGTATTTCATCTGTCTTTATTTTTATATGGGCATTAGGACACAAGCAAAATCTAGCTTTCCCTTGTTTTCCTGGTTCCTTAGGTAAGCGACAAGCCAAGCCTTTCATGTGCTTGCTTAGACTGGAAGTATGTATGGGAGACACTCACAGGCCTTGCTATGGAAACACCTGTGCCCACTTTTTCCTGCAGGCTGCTGGCTCTAACTGTACTACTGATACATGCTAGGTCAGCTAAAATCGGCTTATAAATAGGGTATGTTAAGCATACGGAAGTGTAGACTTCAACTGCCATAGCTACAAACATCCCGTGGAATGAGGATGGTGTCTGCTGGCACTCTCTGCATCAGCATTCAGTTTTCCCTTGCCCTTCTTACTGTTAGACTTCTCAGCTGACGCTTTACAGCGAAGAAATTGCTACAACATAATCCGTGTTCTTAAACCTAAAAAAAAAAATCTTGGAGAAAACAACTTACTGGTTTTCCCTCCTTGCTGGCAAGGAGAAAAATAGTCCACCAGGAACAACAAAAAAATCCTAGTAACAGCTCCTTAAGTTATACCCTCTGCTACCCTCTCTGATTGCTCTGGTCTTCCTTCATTCACGGTAATGAAGTTTTAAAGCTCTGGTAGAAGGATGACAGTACTCAAGTCAAAGGAGATGAGAGCAATGAGGAAAGCTTTGCTTTAAGCTAGAGCAGTCTTGCGAGTTGCTGCCTTTATGCTGTTCTTATCTTGAAGGGTACAGAGTCTTTTCCAGTCATAGGGACTCCATAACCCTATGAATATGGAGAAATAGTTGCTAATTAACAGTGTGTATAATAAGTAAGTGAGGCTGGAAACAAAAGAATATTCCTCCAAGAAAAAAAAGGAAGCAGAAATTACTGTACTTAATAGCTGGGGAAGCTGTTAAAGCTAGTTGACACAGTTGTGGTACTGCCGTGTGTGTTTTGGGGGCAACATAAACCATAATTGCTGTGATGGCAGGTAAGAATCCAATTCTTTTTTATGGCTTAGTGTAGTCAGTGAAAGCAGTGGTCCTAAGCTGCATGCTGTTCTTAAATGTAATGCAAATTCTCTTTTGTGACTCCTCAGTACTTCCAGGTTACTTGTAGCTGATCACCAGCAACTGCTTCTGTTAGCTATTAGCTGTTGGGTTTTTGCTAGGAATACTTTCAGTCCTGAATTGAAATGATGACATCCTGAAACAGAAGAGGCTCTTGGAGTATTGTAGGAAGCACATTCTTCCTGGTTCTAGTGCAGGTGTACATGTAGGAGGAGACAGAAGGCAAAGTACCTCACATAGGTGGAGGGGGTGAGGTGGCATCACAGTTAGAGCTGTTGCAGTTAACTCTTCCCAAAGCATGAAAGCAACGTGGCTGGGAACAGGGATTTGTTGGGTTGCTTCTTTGTGTGAGCCAGGGAGTCTTTTGAGGGGCAGATTAATAAGAATATGACACAAGGTAGAGGTGGAATAGATGAAGCAAAGAATCTGGGTGGGAAAAGGGTTGCTTGTACGTGTCTATGGAATTGTTTCAGGGGACTGAGCTGGGGCAAATTCAAGATAATAGATGCAGCCTCCTTGAATTTGGATGGCAGTGCTGAAGCTTCAAAACCTTACAAGGTTTGATGCCACTTCAATTGTAGTGCATAGCTGTGGTACTTGAGCTCAGAAGTGCAAACTGCACAGGATTTTTTTATCTATTTTCTTCAACGTGAGCAGCAAAACATCTTCCAGGAATGTGCCTGGGTGCTACGCTGCTTTGACACGGCTTGCTTTGCATCACCAAACACAGTAGTTAGGTTGCATCGAGTACTTTGTGGAAACATTCATTGTGTTGTCACCCAGAAATGGGATGCTACAGATATGTGTTGGCCCGGCAGTATCAGTGCTGTTTTTTGGCCTTTGAGAGGTTGGTCCATAACATGTGACCTGTGTAACGAGGGGCCCACATAGATTGGTGACTTCATTAAGTCTGATACTGTGGTGGTGTGTGACCCAAGGCCCTGAACGTCAGAAAATCAGGCTGTGGCCACCTATTTTATGCAGACTTTGCCTATTAACAAGGTCTCTACACTGTACGTTAGAGACGTGCGCCTCCTTTTCCGGACTAGATAGTGAAAATACCAGTTTTGTAGTTCAGTGAATGAGATTGGTTGGGCTGTTTGTTCTCCAGAGCTGAAAAATGTTGGGAGTGTATTCTCTTGGAGTCCACAGAAATGAAAATGATGAGAGGAAGAGAACGTTGGTTGCAGCCCGTGTGCTGCTGTTATAAAGTAGTTCTCTGATGTCTTTTTCCCTCTGCTGAGACTTATCAGCCTATCGTCCTTTCCTGTTAGGAGCGCATACCTGGCTTGGGATGGTGTGCGGCAGTGCAGATTCTTTACCGTAAGAGCACAGTGAATGCCAGACTTCTTCCTGTACTGCCGTGTTAACCATGAGTCACAAATTCAGGAAGCAGTGATTGCATCGGAACTGCTAGAATGCTTTGCGGAGTCTTTTTACTGGGTAAACTTCACAGCTGCAGTTACAACTTCCAGCCTGTGTTAGCTGAACACATCGTACTGGTGCCCGCCATCAGTTTGACAAAGATGGGATTGCAGTAGGAACTTGCTTTCTTCCTTCTTTTTAATTAAACAAGTCTTTGAAGCAACTTTTCCAACACCGCCATACTTCACTTCTTCCAGTTATTTTCTGTTTTACTTAGCTGAAATGGTTTTTTTTCTTCCAAGCTTGAGGAAGTTTTCTACAAGAATGTCCCGTAATAAACTCTTTTCGTTGTACCTAGCTGCAACAGAGAGTGCTTTTATTCAAAAACCTGCTGGTTTTCTCTTCCAAGAAGTAGTGGGGTTTTTCCTATCTCTTCACTGATGGGAAAGGCTGTAGGACAGTAGCTTGAGGGGCTACTAATGCTGTCATCAGTGAGGCGGGAAAAGGCAGGAGTCCGAAACGGGTAAAAAGTACTTAAAAGGATACCAAAAGAGTAAACGGTACTTAAGCCGTGGATGTTTCTTTTTGCAGGGATGCTCTGGACCAACCGCTTCTTTCTAGCGCTACCTCAAAGTAACTTGCAGATAGAACTCACAGGGAAGGTTGATCAAATGGTGATGATCGCCGTCATTCTGCTGGACACGCAGATACTTGCCTTTCGTTTTGGCTCATTTTTAATACCAATTAACTTCAGTGCCTCGCGTTAATAGACACCGTTTGACTGCATCGGCAAATGTTTCTGAGTCGTGAGTGTCGTTAAAGGCCTGTCACCTGTTGTGGTTTAACCCGGCTGGCAGCTAAACACCACACAGCCGTTCGCTCACCCTCCCCCCTCCCTCTCTGGGATGGGGGAGAGAAACGGGAAAGTGAAGCCGGTGAGTTGAGATAAAGACAGTTTATTAAGACAGGAATATAATAATAACAATAATAGTAATAATAGTGATAATGATAATAGTATTAATAATAATAATGTGTAAGAAAACAAGTGATGCACAATGCAATTGCTCACCACCCGCTGACCGATGCCCAGCCTATCCCCGAGCAGCCAGCCCCCCACCCCGGCCAGCCACCCCTATATATTGTTTAGCATGACGCCAGATGGTATGGAATACCCCTTTGGCCAGTTTGGGTCAGCTGTCCTGGGTCTGTCCCCTCCCAGCTCCTGCTGCACCCCCAGCCTGCCCGCTGGCGGGACAGAGCGAGAAGCCGAAAAGTCCTTGGCCTGGTGTAAACACTGCTCTGCAACAATTAAAACATCAGCATGTTATCAGCGCTCTTCTCATCCTAATCCAAAACATAGCACCCTACCAGCTACTATGAGGGAAAATTAACTCTGTCCTAACTGGAACCAGGACAAACTGCTTCAGCACTTTTGATCTTTTACAAACTCAGCTAAATTATTTAAGTTCTACTTTGGGCACCGTGTTCCTTCATCAGCCAGGATTTTGTGGATAGAGTTGAGTCTTCTTATCACGCGAGGCCAATAAAACAACTGAGTAATTTAAACCTTTGTGGCTGCTCCCACCCCCAACACTTTCCCATTCCCATGACGACTTCTCATCCCCCAAATGACTTCTCACCCCCAGGTCTCACTCGGGGACCCACCACCCGCAGCCGCTCCCCATCAGGAGCAGACATCCCCAAACCAATTGGCGACGCGGGCAGCGGCAGAGGGCTGCGTTCAGCCCCCACCCCCCCCACCCCCCCCCGCTGACCGATGCAGGAAATAAGTGCAGGCAGAGGCTTTGCAGGGTGGAACAGTTTGTAATTTATTCCCGGGGTAATTAATTGTGGCTGCCACCCCCAGCCCGTCCCCAGGTGAGGCCCGGCCGCCTGCTCAGGCGGGGGGCCCGGCCTGCCGGCCCGTGCGGTCTCCGGCCCCCGGCTCCTCCTGCCTGACCCTATGCAGCCAGGACGTGTCCCCGACGTCGTCGTCCTGCTGGGACCTTGGCAGTCTGCGCCCCACCTGCCCCGCGTGCCAGGAGAAGCTCCTGACGAGCTCTCCTGCCATGGAGGGGCTGCGCTCCCTGCGCCGGGGCGAGACGCTGCGGGAGCGGTAGCTGGAGGGGCTCGTCTGGCGCTGCTGCTGCTGCTGCCGCTGCCCCAGCCGTGCGTTGCGCTGGAACCTCCTGCGTGGTCGTCGGGCCAGGCGCACGATGCCAATGATGTGCCCGCGGCACAGCGGGCAGGTGTCTCTTTCGGCAGCCCAGACGTGGACACACTCCAGGCAGAAGATGTGCCTGCAGGGGTCGATGCGAGCCGCGCTGGACATGCGCTCCAAACAGATGGGGCACGTCTCCTCCTTGGGGGCCTCCTCTGGCTGCCGCCGTGGCCGCCAGCTCATGATGCCTGTGGCCGCCGCAACGTGGAGCTGGTTTTCGTCTGGGGGAGGCTGCCCTGCTGCCAGGCACTTAGCAGCAGCCTGGGGTCTTCAGCACCCCCCGGGTCGCCGGCAGGACCTCGATGCCTTGCGTGTCGCTGTCTGGATCTCGACGCTTGGCGTGACACCAGCAGGACTACTGCAGATAGGAGCAGGAAGAAAACATTGCAGCAGCAAAGAGACATCAGCTTTCTAGGTTCAACCAATTGTCTAGAGTACTGTAGCGGTAACTGTTCTGTGTATGGATTGCAGACATTGCCGTTAGAATGGCAAATCTGCTTGTGGTAGGTTATACATGGCAAGACCGCGCTTAGGACAGATGAGGCACATAGATGTCTATAGATTTGAGAACATTACCGAAGGACCTCGATGGCTCGGGTGCAACAGCAATGGCTTCGCGTGTGCCTCTCGGCACACCTCCGCCTCTCTCTTTCCTTCCAGCCTTAGGACCTCGAGCTTTCGATACCGCCAGCTGGACTGGCCGCAGGCGCGCCGCTCAGGGCGTTTATAGCCAGCCACCTTTTGTGAGGCAATAGGGTGACATCACCAGGGTCTCGGGGTGCCCATCAAGCACTGACTTGATGGGAGTCTCACGTATTTGAACGTATTTGAAGTGACACTTTATTCTTGATACCTTAGGGCCCACTCCTTGGCCCACTCTTGGGTTCGGTCTCTTCCGAGATGGCTTTTCTTAATTAGCCTGATACCGCTCTCCTTGCTTGGCTTCTGTCAGCATGGAGCAGCCATCTCACATCAGCATTTTCTCGCAACAATCAGGTGAACTCTGTCAGTGCTGCCAACAGGGGCACCCCGAGACCCTGGTGATGTCACCCTATTGCCTCACAAAAGGTGGCTGGCTATAAATGCCCTGAGCGGCGCGCCTGCGGCCAGTCCAGCTGGTGGTATCGAAAGCTCGAGGTCCTAAGGCTGGAAGGAAAGAGAGAGGTGGAGGTGTGCCGAGAGGCACACGCGAAGCCATTGCTGTTGCACCCGAGCCATCGAGGTCCTTCGGTAATGTTCTCAAATCTATAGACATCTATGTGCCTCATCTGTCCTAAGCGCGGTCTTGCCATGTATAACCTACCACAAGCAGATTTGCCATTCTAACGGCAATGTCTGCAATCCATACACAGAACAGTTACCGCTACAGTACTCTAGACAATTGGTTGAACCTAGAAAGCTGATGTCTCTTTGCTGCTGCAATGTTTTCTTCCTGCTCCTATCTGCAGTAGTCCTGCTGGTGTCACGCCAAGCGTCGAGATCCAGACAGCGACACGCAAGGCATCGAGGTCCTGCCGGCGACCCGGGGGGTGCTGAAGACCCCAGGCTGCTGCTAAGTGCCTGGCAGCAGGGCAGCCTCCCCCAGACGAAAACCAGCTCCACGTTGCGGCGGCCACAGGCATCATGAGCTGGCGGCCACGGCGGCAGCCAGAGGAGGCCCCCGAGGAGGAGACGTGCCCCATCTGTTTGGAGCGCATGTCCAGCGCGGCTCGCATCGACCCCTGCAGGCACATCTTCTGCCTGGAGTGTGTCCACGTCTGGGCTGCCGAAAGAGACACCTGCCCGCTGTGCCGCGGGCACATCATTGGCATCGTGCGCCTGGCCCGACGACCACGCAGGAGGTTCCAGCGCAACGCACGGCTGGGGCAGCGGCAGCAGCAGCAGCAGCGCCAGACGAGCCCCTCCAGCTACCGCTCCCGCAGCGTCTCGCCCCGGCGCAGGGAGCGCAGCCCCTCCATGGCAGGAGAGCTCGTCAGGAGCTTCTCCTGGCACGCGGGGCAGGTGGGGCGCAGACTGCCAAGGTCCCAGCAGGACGACGACGTCGGGGACACGTCCTGGCTGCATAGGGTCAGGCAGGAGGAGCCGGGGGCCGGAGACCGCACGGGCCGGCAGGCCGGGCCCCCCGCCTGAGCAGGCGGCCGGGCCTCACCTGGGGACGGGCTGGGGGTGGCAGCCACAATTAATTACCCCGGGAATAAATTACAAACTGTTCCACCCTGCAAAGCCTCTGCCTGCACTTATTTCCTGCATCGGTCAGCGGGGGGGGGTGGGGGGGGTGGGGGCTGAACGCAGCCCTCTGCCGCTGCCCGCGTCGCCAATTGGTTTGGGGATGTCTGCTCCTGATGGGGAGCGGCTGCGGGTGGTGGGTCCCCGAGTGAGACCTGGGGGTGAGAAGTCATTTGGGGGATGAGAAGTCGTCATGGGAATGGGAAAGTGTTGGGGGTGGGAGCAGCCACAAAGGTTTAAATTACTCAGTTGTTTTATTGGCCTCGCGTGATAAGAAGACTCAACTCTATCCACAAAATCCTGGCTGATGAAGGAACACGGTGCCCAAAGTAGAACTTAAATAATTTAGCTGAGTTTGTAAAAGATCAAAAGTGCTGAAGCAGTTTGTCCTGGTTCCAGTTAGGACAGAGTTAATTTTCCCTCATAGTAGCTGGTAGGGTGCTATGTTTTGGATTAGGATGAGAAGAGCGCTGATAACATGCTGATGTTTTAATTGTTGCAGAGCAGTGTTTACACCAGGCCAAGGACTTTTCGGCTTCTCGCTCTGTCCCGCCAGCGGGCAGGCTGGGGGTGCAGCAGGAGCTGGGAGGGGACAGACCCAGGACAGCTGACCCAAACTGGCCAAAGGGGTATTCCATACCATCTGGCGTCATGCTAAACAATACATAGGGGTGGCTGGCCGGGGTGGGGGGCCGGCTGCTCGGGAATAGGCTGGGCATCGGTCAGCGGGTGGTGAGCAATTGCGTTGTGCATCACTTGTTTTCTTACACATTATTATTATTAATACTATTATCATTATCACTATTATTACTATTATTGTTATTATTATATTCCTGTCTTAATAAACTGTCTTTATCTCAACTCACCGGCTTCACTTTCCCGTTTCTCTCCCCCATCCCAGAGAGGGAGGGGGGAGGGTGAGCGAACGGCTGTGTGGTGTTTAGCTGCCAGCCGGGTTAAACCACAACAGGTGACAGGCCTTTAACGACACTCACGACTCAGAAACATTTGCCGATGCAGTCAAACGGTGTCTATTAACGCGAGGCACTGAAGTTAATTGGTATTAAAAATGAGCCAAAACGAAAGGCAAGTATCTGCGTGTCCAGCAGAATGACAGCGATCATCACCATTTGATCAACCTTCCCTGTGAGTTCTGTCTGCAAGTTACTTTGAGGTAGCGCTAGAAAGAAGCGGTTGGTCCAGAGCATCCCTGCAAAAAGAAACATCCACGGCTTAAGTACCGTTTACTCTTTTGGTATCCTTTTAAGTACTTTTTACCCGTTTCGGACTCCTGCCTTTTCCCGCCTCACTGATGACAGCATTAGTAGCCCCTCAAGCTACTGTCCTACAGCCTTTCCCATCAGTGAAGAGATAGGAAAAACCCCACTACTTCTTGGAAAAGAAAACCAGCAGGTTTTTGAATAAAAGCACTCTCTGTTGCAGCTAGGTACAACGAAAAGAGTTTATGAAATCATTACGGGACGTTCTTGTAGAGAACTTCCTCAAGCTTGGAAGAAAAAAAAACATTTCAGCTAAGTAAAACAGAAAATAACTGGAAGAAGTGAAGTATGGCGGTATTGGAAAAGTTGCTTCAAAGACTTGTTTAATTAAAAAGAAGGAAAAAAGCAAGTTCCTACTGCAATCCCATCTTTGTCAAACTGATGGCGGGCACCAGTACGATGTGTTCAGCTAACACAGGCTGGAAGTTGTAACTGCAGCTGTGAAGTTTACCCAGTAAAAAGACTCCGCAAAGCATTCTAGCAGTTCCGATGCAATCACTGCTTCCTGAATTTGTGACTCATGGTTAACACGGCAGTACAGGAAGAAGTCTGGCATTCACTGTGCTCTTACGGTAAAGAATCTGCACTGCCGCACACCATCCCAAGCCAGGTATGCGCTCCTAACAGGAAAGGACGATAGGCTGATAAGTCTCAGCAGAGGGAAAAAGACATCAGAGAACTACTTTATAACAGCAGCACGCGGGCTGCAACCAACGTTCTCTTCCTCTCATCATTTTCATTTCTGTGGACTCCAAGAGAATACACTCCCAACATTTTTCAGCTCTGGAGAACAAACAGCCCAACCAATCTCATTCACTGAACTACAAAACTGGTATTTTCACTATCTAGTCCGGAAAAGGAGGCGCACGTCTCTAACGTACAGTGTAGAGACCTTGTTAATAGGCAAAGTCTGCATAAAATAGGTGGCCACAGCCTGATTTTCTGACGTTCAGGGCCTTGGGTCACACACCACCACAGTATCAGACTTAATGAAGTCACCAATCTATGTGGGCCCCTCGTTACACAGGTCACATGTTATGGACCAACCTCTCAAAGGCCAAAAAACAGCACTGATACTGCCGGGCCAACACACATCTGTAGCATCCCATTTCTGGGTGACAACACAATGAATGTTTCCACAAAGTACTCGATGCAACCTAACTACTGTGTTTGGTGATGCAAAGCAAGCCGTGTCAAAGCAGCGTAGCACCCAGGCACATTCCTGGAAGATGTTTTGCTGCTCACGTTGAAGAAAATAGATAAAAAAATCCTGTGCAGTTTGCACTTCTGAGCTCAAGTACCACAGCTATGCACTACAATTGAAGTGGCATCAAACCTTGTAAGGTTTTGAAGCTTCAGCACTGCCATCCAAATTCAAGGAGGCTGCATCTATTATCTTGAATTTGCCCCAGCTCAGTCCCCTGAAACAATTCCATAGACACGTACAAGCAACCCTTTTCCCACCCAGATTCTTTGCTTCATCTATTCCACCTCTACCTTGTGTCATATTCTTATTAATCTGCCCCTCAAAAGACTCCCTGGCTCACACAAAGAAGCAACCCAACAAATCCCTGTTCCCAGCCACGTTGCTTTCATGCTTTGGGAAGAGTTAACTGCAACAGCTCTAACTGTGATGCCACCTCACCCCCTCCACCTATGTGAGGTTCTTCGCCATCTGTCTCCTCCTACGTGTACACCTGCACTAGAACCAGGAAGAATGTGCTTCCTACAATACTCCAAGAGCCTCTTCTGTTTCAGGATGTCATCATTTCAATTCAGGACTGAAAGTATTCCTAGCAAAAACCCAACAGCTAATAGCTAACAGAAGCAGTTGCTGGTGATCAGCTACAAGTAACCTGGAAGTACTGAGGAGTCACAAAAGAGAATTTGCATTACATTTAAGAACAGCATGCAGCTTAGGACCACTGCTTTCACTGACTACACTAAGCCATAAAAAAGAATTGGATTCTTACCTGCCATCACAGCAATTATGGTTTATGTTGCCCCCAAAACACACACGGCAGTACCACAACTGTGTCAACTAGCTTTAACAGCTTCCCCAGCTATTAAGTACAGTAATTTCTGCTTCCTTTTTTTTCTTGGAGGAATATTCTTTTGTTTCCAGCCTCACTTACTTATTATACACACTGTTAATTAGCAACTATTTCTCCATATTCATAGGGTTATGGAGTCCCTATGACTGGAAAAGACTCTGTACCCTTCAAGATAAGAACAGCATAAAGGCAGCAACTCGCAAGACTGCTCTAGCTTAAAGCAAAGCTTTCCTCATTGCTCTCATCTCCTTTGACTTGAGTACTGTCATCCTTCTACCAGAGCTTTAAAACTTCATTACCGTGAATGAAGGAAGACCAGAGCAATCAGAGAGGGTAGCAGAGGGTATAACTTAAGGAGCTGTTACTAGGATTTTTTTGTTGTTCCTGGTGGACTATTTTTCTCCTTGCCAGCAAGGAGGGAAAACCAGTAAGTTGTTTTCTCCAAGATTTTTTTTTTTAGGTTTAAGAACACGGATTATGTTGTAGCAATTTCTTCGCTGTAAAGCGTCAGCTGAGAAGTCTAACAGTAAGAAGGGCAAGGGAAAACTGAATGCTGATGCAGAGAGTGCCAGCAGACACCATCCTCATTCCACGGGATGTTTGTAGCTATGGCAGTTGAAGTCTACACTTCCGTATGCTTAACATACCCTATTTATAAGCCGATTTTAGCTGACCTAGCATGTATCAGTAGTACAGTTAGAGCCAGCAGCCTGCAGGAAAAAGTGGGCACAGGTGTTTCCATAGCAAGGCCTGTGAGTGTCTCCCATACATACTTCCAGTCTAAGCAAGCACATGAAAGGCTTGGCTTGTCGCTTACCTAAGGAACCAGGAAAACAAGGGAAAGCTAGATTTTGCTTGTGTCCTAATGCCCATATAAAAATAAAGACAGATGAAATACCCTTACTACCTTGTTAAATTCCATAAGCCGGAAGAGAACGTGCTGCACACAGGTACAAGTAAAATCCCTTGCTGGCAGGTTTGCAGAAACAAATTTTTTATTTACACAGGCAAGTCTATCTTTAGACCCCATTTACCTCTTTACATTTCTCGAATATTTACATGACTTCATGATGCTCCAAGAAGAGAGTGATGAACAAAAAGATTACAGAAACTGTCAAAAGCATAGCAAAAAAAACCCAACCTATCATTGTGCTTTAAAACTTATGAGCCAGAATAATGTAGAAGAAATGTAGTTTTAGCACTTTGGTCCTAACGGTCATGCTCTAGAAGACACTTAAATAGCAGAGGGGATTTCAGAAGTGACCGTATCCAGAGGTTGCCAGTGACAATTCATGAGTGAATCGTAGAGTTCTTCGCTTGTCTCCGTGAATTGTCTGTTCATTTCATCAACATCCAAGTAGAGCTGTGGATCTGAAAATAAAAGCCTGGTAAGTCCAAGTATCAAATCTGAGGCATGCGCACAAAAAAACTTCATGTGAAATGGCTAATAAAATGTATTTTAAGCTAAGTGTAATAAGCTATTAGATCTACTAATTTTAGTGAGGTATTTAGTCCTCTAAAATTTTGAGCCTCACAGCTCCAACTTTTGGGAATTTGTATATTAGAAGGCTGGGACTAGAATTGTCTTTCAAGATAAAGACAAAGACAATGTTTAAGATAGTAAAGATAACGTTTAAGGATAATCAGCCATGAAACCCTCCCAAGAGTCATTTAATTCACTTCTACGGCAATACACGTTACATAGGATAGTTTCTAAACACTAACACAAAATGCCTCCACGTGAGGAACTTTGCAAACCTTCCAGGACACAAATATGTTTTGTACCGTATTTGTAAGTGCAAGCTGAATCCTCCTTTTGGAATCTGCAACATAAGCTTTTACCTCAGGGTGGAGAACAAAGCTTTTGCATATTACTGAGTTTCTAATATAAAATCTGTTTAGCGGAACCAATACAAAGAACAAAATTCTGTCAGACCATTTTCAAATGGGAATGAAGGCACAGGTACAAGAAACCTGCTGCGAAGCATTGACAGTGTCCCGTTTTACTTGATGCGGTCAGTGTATGCTGTATCAGCTTTAAAACCCCAGCTGATTGCAGATCAACCCCACAGAGGTTTGACCTCAGCTGAATTTTCAAGATGTTCTTCATCCAGTAGAGGTTGGCTTGTATTGTTAAAAGGCACAAGGATGGCTAAACTCAAGTGACAATGATAGAACCCTTATTACCGTCAGTAATTAGGTCATCACCGATTGCAGTCATAACCGAAGATTCCTGAAAGACAGAAAAGGCTAAGTTTAATCATAACTCATTTCAGAAAGCATCACAGATTCAAAGTGCTGCAGTCTCAATCCATTCCTTCTTCCTACAACTACAAGGATAGATGGCATTTTATCTATTTATTTTTAGAAGAAAGCCAATATTACAGTACAGGTTGGAAGGGACCTCCGGAGGTCACAACTAATACATTGACCACGATAAGACCACTTACAACAACTGTTTAATTTGCTTTAAGCAAAGCAAATCAGAAGAACAGGAACAGAAGAAGCGTACGCAATTATGCTGTCAAAACCATTCTTTGGTATGCGTGAACAAATAATGGTGTATAAATCACTAATTCTATGGATTTACTATTTAAGCACTTAAATACAAACACCTCTGAATGGAATCTGCTCTTTTAACTTCACACTAAGCAGAAAGCATGTTTTCAACTTCGGATTCTTTTTGCTGATTCACACAAATCTGTACAACGTATTATCTGTGAAATATTTTCTTTACAGCAAGCGTGCAGTATCTTTACCTCAAAAACAGCTGGAGCCATTAAAGAATCTCCTAAAGAGCAGTCTCCAACAGCTTGCATGCTGTCACAGGGAGCATAGGAGCTGTAGTTGTAGTCAGCGTAAGCATCGTAACTCCTCTGCGAGTAGTAGTTCTGGTAATCTTGGCAATAATCATTATAGTTGTATGACTGGTACCGCTGCAATTCTGCTTTCAGTCTGAAACATGAGAAGTTGCATACAGTCAGAGAACAAGAGACTGTAAACCCAGTTCTGAACTTAAACAATTTGTCAGCTTACATACTTCAAAACTTAAAAGGAAGCTTTCCTAAACAGTCACCTAAGTGACAGCTTAAGTCACAGCTCAAAACCTCATTTCTATAGAAGCAAGCATCCTCACCTTTGCCAATACCAGAAGGAATTGTTCTCATGGATTAACTCCAGAGCCTTGACATGGTTACCTGTACACATCAAGTATTTTTACGTTGGCATAAGCAAGCTGCTGCTAAGTCTCTGTGCTTTGCTAAAGATTGATTTAAGACCAGAGACATTTATCAAGCACAGCTGCTTTAAAGATGCAGTCTTAACCCTTCTATCTTTTGTTTGGTTAATTACTAGATCTTATTTCCAGAAAGAAGGGAATGGAGTCAGATTATCCATTTCAAAGAAGCATCTGACGCTGCCTGTCAGTTTGCCATATCTACCTCCACCTGCTCAGTTTTTTTGTTTGTTTAAAGTCCATTAAACATTCAACAGCTGCCAACTATACCGCTCAGGTGAAGTCAGTCTTGCTTAACAACACAATCGCGATTCTTCAGCATGACGCCTTATTATTAGTGGGAGAATTACAAAATACACTAGTTCTTAAGAAGAAAGGGCCAGCTGATTAGCTTTCACTACTTTCCCTTTCAAGATTTTCTCAGGGGCAGCTTCAGACTAATGACAAGAACCAAGACAAGTGCTATCTGTACTAAAACTGATGTACACTGCATAAAGAACATTCAGATAACCCAGCTGCATATTCAAAAAAATCCGCTGTTTAGACTTGTCTTCACTGATTCTGTACAGGCAGACCTCCTGTGTTTGCAATGCCCAGTTTCTCTGACTTGAATTGGGGATGCAGAGAAGTGAGTTCTATGCTTTTGGGGAAGAATACAAGCTGAAGGCATTCTGAAATAGCTTCCAAACTAAGCAAACATGGGGGACAAACTAATCCAATGGCTGGGTATTTCAATGCTAAGAGAGCACGGTACTCAGCCATTCAGAAACGTATTACTGATGTGTATTTTAATACCTACATTTGTTTCAATACTGCAAAGCTACACAAGTTCTAATAAAGAGGTAATCCATTGTCTTGTTACTGTAGTAAACAAACAGAAGATACATCATCTTAGGTCTTCTGCTTCCAACTGCACTCTTCCTACATACAGTTGTGTAGGGAAGGAAAATCTGAAAATACTGTTGACGTTCTTCTGGATAGCCGAAGCAAGAAAACATGTTTGTGGCTTATTCTTGTTTTCAAAATAAAACGATATTAATTTAATCAAAAAATTTTGGCAAAGAAGTTTGGACAGTGCTCTCTTGGAGAAGAGCATTTCCATTCTAAAGCAGAAGGAGGCAACATTTGCAGAATTATGCTAGGTAAACAGAAACAGAAGTGTCATTTTTTACTATTTAACAGAACACACAAGCTAACCTCATGAACATACTGAAATTGTTTATATGAAGTCCTGTTTTGTCAGTATCCTGGATCAAAGTTCATCAAATTTGGTGTCAATTCTTTAACCGTTCAGAGACCTGAATTGCCTTAAATAAGTGATAGAACTGAGCCGGTAGAGTAAGAAACCCTCTCAGGAAGTGCTAAGCTTTAAACTCCCCATTGCCCTAAGCTCATGAAAAGCAAAGAATAGCATTCTAAACCTGTTCTAGTAATAACGCCTTTGGCTTTCTCCCTGCGTTCCCATTTTTTCCCCCCACTTCTTTCCTGTCAACCCACTGTAAAACTAGTTATGTGCTTCTCTCAAACTAGAGGGAAAGCTCTAAGAACAAGAACTCCCTAGCATATAAAACCACTTGTTGTCCCTTCTACCTTATGCAGGCCCAAACCTGAAAATATTTACCAATGCATTCAGCTTTGCTACTGTTGAGAAACAAGGCTGGTTACAATGGCAGCTAAGCCCAAGTTGCGCTGTCTGGCTAGACTTAACAGTTGGATTCCCCCAGCCATCCTGAAGCAGGTTGATGAATCCAGGGAGTCAAAACATAGGACTTCTGCATTTCTGGTTTTGTAGACTGCATCCTGTGTACAGCCACTACAGCAAGGGCCACAGACTTTCCAAAGGCAGAGCTACAAGAATCTGATTATTTAGAATAACTGTATCAATGCACAACTCCTTGGTTACCTTTTAGAAATTCCTATGCTCAGCCGGATTCCTTTTCCCCCCAGACCTGGTGCGTTCTGGCAGTCTTGCAGTGCCCTCATCTGATCACCTTGCTCACCAAATCTGACATAGGCATACCCTCTACTATTTTCAAAAGGGAGAAAACCAATTCTAGTATGCATAACAGTTACAAAGCTAACGAATTCAGTTTCTGTCTTCTACAAAAAACAGAAGATAGCAGCTACTATAGCTTCTATTACTTAAGCAACCTCTCTGGCATGTGCACGTGCACAGAAAAGGCTTTCACCAAATTAAAAAACTTGGGCCAGAAGCAAAAAGCTTATTCCTTGGTAGCATTAAGATGCAACTCACTGAGAGCCAGCAAAACAATACATTTTAAGTGCTCTCTGCGTAAGTAATCAGATTCCATATTTCTGCATATACAGCAGTTAATCAGTTAGCACTAACCCACTCCTTTTGGAGCCACAAACTTTATTGGTCACAAACACCAAGAGCTGGCTGTAATTATCTGAACCAGTATTAACCGGTACCTCTGAACTCTTCAAACAAAAATATCTTTCAGGTGCTCTTAGAAGAACAACATCAATTGCCTGCAACAATTTGATGGCTTTGCTAAACGGAGCACTGAAAAGCACAGTGGTACAGTTTCTTTTGTAGCCTGTTCAGAAATTATAGCCCCGTGCCTACAGCTTCAAATCAGGCCAAGCTTACCAGCCCAACTCTTACAGCTTAAGTTCACTGCACTCGAATGCCTTCAAGACGTGCTTTTAGGAGCCATGGAGAAGAACCCTCTGGTAAGACCACCATTATAAAGTACTGAGTGTTGTTTTACACTTAAAATAGAACTATCTGTTACAGTCATTCATCAGCTTTCCCTAGGCTGCTGCTCTCTCACTACTGAATGTGATCCTGCTCTCAGTTTCCCACTAACTTTTTCCCCCAGCGTTTATGGCCTCTTTTCATCTATGACACTTTTAAGGGACTACACCGTGTTGAAAAATGCTGGTTAACATTTCCTTTTACACAAGGTGCCTCATCGAATTTTCCTGACTAAACCAAACCCCAGAACCTTAACTAGAAGAGGAAGCACACAAACACACACGCCTCCCTGGCCACCATATCTCCCCAAAACATATCTGTTCAGTAACAGGTCAACTGTAAGAATACTGCGATTAAAATCAGTATAGCTCTATACACTGCTTTTGTTCGGGATTACTAGCTAATGTCCTTCCCCTTACCCCTTCTGGAATTAATACTGAATTCTGTACTCTAAAACGTGGTTCTTAAGTCATACAAATGACATTTAACAATCAGAATTTTTCCACACAGTGATCCTCAATAAAAACTTCAATCCTCTACTGCAGTCTTTCAACAAATTAAAGGAATACAAAACTGGCTAATAACTGTTCAGTGATTTTTGGACCTTTGTAGCACTAGAGTAACAGCAGTACACTCTGCAGCATAGTTGCAAGTACGTGGGAATAAGATACTCTCTCTCATCTCTTTTTTTCTCTGAAAAGTGTGAGGCCTCTATTTCACCCTACTAAAGATTTTACCACCAACTGTACTGCTAGCATTGAGACACTACAACTTCTGTGCTTGTATGAGATGCAGGACAGGTTCCTTAAGGTGTCGCAATTTTTTGTCTAAACCTAGTGTTGAGATCAAAAAAGGGATTGCTACTAATTGCGTACGTATCAATAACCAGGACAGAAGACATGCTGCATATAGGAATTAAACTTTTTCTAAAGCTCTAGTACATGAACATATCAAATCCCGCAGATTTTTTCTACTATGGTTTCAGAGGTCTTACTTGATGGACATAAGCGCACAAGTGAAGACAAAAGATACACTGTTTACCTGAAGTACTGGTTTGCAAGTACTGCTTCTCTTCTGTCCTTCCCAAAATAAACTGTGAGGCAGCTGCAGACTCTGCACCTGAACACTCTGAGTGAACACCGAATGTAAATGATGGCAAGGCAGCATTTTGTGGACGCAGCCGCAGCACCAAAACCTGCAGAAATAAGTGAATGTCAAGTCCGTAACCCACGGTGTATCTGCAGTACGTGAAGGTTTGAACTACATTCTAGTCCTGATCTTTCCAGTCAAAACTGTTTAACAAACAACCCACCAAACAGTAAAACAAACAAGAAAACCCCATGCTTCCTCTCTACATAAAACTTTTCACAATTGTGTTTTCTGCCCACCACCTGGCTTTAAAAAGTATATGAACTTCTTTGATGTTTTTAGTCTGAACTCCAAATGAACAAAGTGTAGGGCATGTAAAGAACAAGCACGTCATTAATGAAAGCTTTTCTCTAAAAAGGATAAACTTATTCTTGGGGAAAAGTGTGGAAACAGATGTTATCTAGGCAATATTCCTACAGGAAAAACGAATAATTTTGCCACACCTCAAAGGAAAAAATAATTGTGCTTAACAGGGAAGAAAATAAAAAAAATCAGAGCAAACCAAAAAATAAATCACAGAATATGCATCCTCGTTTTAATCATGAAGTATTACCTTTGAGCTCTGCTTTGGTGCTTGGCTTTGCACTTTCACAGGCTACACACTTCGTGGCCTCTGCTTTGTTTTGAACCAAGCAGGTCTCCCAATCCCAGCTTCCTTCAGGCTTCTTGAGTTTGTCTAAATCCAGAAATTCTCCAGAAGGAGCAGAAAATGCAGATGCACTGCTACTGGTCACAGGTGTTGGACCCTCTGTGAGACAAACAAGACAGTTAACCATCCTGTTTGAACATGAACTATAAAATGAGCATTAACTTTTAAATTTGATTTGTCAAATCCCACAGAAATGTTCAAAACTACTCCGCAACTCCCCCCCCCGCCCCTGAAAAAAATAAAAGCCACCAAAAACCCACAAAGAAACAAACAAACAAACAAAAAAACCAGAGTGGAACTCAAAGCTTCCAAACAACACACAACTCTGTTCAGCACACAAGCTTCTGCTGCTGTTGACGACAGTGTAACCTCCATAAAGAGGCCTGACAGGTGCCTTTTAAAAAAAAGGTGCCTTTTAAGAGAGAAGCAGAAGATAACGCTTCAAATTCAAAACCGGAAAGACAAGAATGGCTCTTCCCTTCCACAGCACACGCAGAAAACTTTTATCCTAGTATTACTTGCATCGCTCTTCCTCTTGACAAGTGCAACGTAACCGTGCAATTCACTGCACCATGGTCACAGTAAACCCCTCATTTCCAAAATTCCTCCTTGCAATGGCAAGAGCCTCAGACAAAGATGCCGACTGACCGCTCAGAGGTTGGAAGTCCAAGACAATCAACTCTGTCTGAAATCCATTATCTTACCTCATGAAATTTCAGTCTTACCGCACAGGATGATTACAAAAGCCCGGTCTAGCCCATCTTAATTTGTTTCTTCCACGATATATTTGCACAGGTGTTTTTCGATGTAATGGCATGTTAAATGACATTTAGAGTCAAAGTTAGAATTAGAATCGTATTTTAAAAACAATACAACCACGCTCAAAATCAATTACGGTCACACACAATGGGAAACAACCCAGTACTGCCCTGAAGAAGTTACCCAGCGGGTCACTCGCTTTCTTGAAGCCTACCACTGACCTTCATAGGCATCTCTCTGCTTTAGCTTAAGACTAGTTAAGACTACACTGTCTTGAAATCTGGCTTCACATCTCCCCTCAATTACATACAAACGGTGAGTAGAGGCATTTTGGACACATTCTGTAATTTTTTTTACTTATTTTTTGAAAGAGAAAAACGCAGTCATTTTTAACTCTTTCTATGGAGTTCTCATTTTCGCCAGTGAAAAATCACTATGTTGTTTTTAAATTAAGTCACTCACTTCAGCCATCTTCCCTCACCAGCTGCAAAGCCGGGGGTATCTGCATTGATCCAGCTCCGTACTAATACATTTCACAATCAGTTCAATTTATGCGACAGGCTGGAACCTGGGCTGAGACCTCTGAAGTGCCTGTAAACCAATCCTGCAGACAGCCGCTAACCCATCAACCGTACCTGGGAATCGTGTTGCTTAAAATATTCCATATATGCAACGTACTTTTATTCTGTACAAGATTCACAGAGGCTAGGATGGAAACAACAGGAAAAAAAGGACCATACCTGGTTTCTCAGACTGACAGGCTACACATTTGTTATCTTCCGTCTTATTTGGTACAAGGCATATTCCACAGTCCCAAGAGCCTTTCGCCTTCTTAAATTTGTCTCCAAAGCCCAGAGTGGCTGTTGTGTCAGTGCTGCTCGAGGAGGATGTCACTGTCACCGAGCTGTCTGTGACCACTGGTCATGTCAGAGCAGGCATTACTCCCGTTCCAGGTTTTGGTGTCTCACATGCTATACATTTTGTAGCTTCCGGTTTGTTTTGGACAAGACATGTATCGCAATCCCACGTTCCAGGTACTGTTTTGAATTTGTCTCCAAAGCCCAGCATCCCTGCTGGGGGCGCTGCTGGCTTTGAGGTGTCGCATTGACTTGAACTTACTGTCTGTTTCATACTCTCAACTGTTGACGCTTTAGTAGCTTGACAAGTTACACATTTGTCCTTTATGTCTTTGTTTTGCAGAAAAGGGTCACATGTATCAGATTGCCAGTACGATGCTTGTTTAGAAGTCTCTTTACCTGCAGAAAAAGTTGTTATTGCAGGCCTAGTATAAACCACTGTGCTTGTCGTAGGTTGTGCAGACGTAGAAGAGCGTGTTTTCAACAATCCAAAGTCTAGGAAGCAAGAAAAAAAAGTCTTCCTGTTAGCGCAGCACCTCACTACATGTAACTAAGTGACTTTACTAGAGGGCAAAAATTTCAACTCAGGTGCCAATGGTTACAACTAGACATTCAGACCGAGCGCAACAGGAAGTCCCCAGAAATCTTATCTAAACGGATGAAATTTCATCTGCTGCACTGGGTCACAACAGAACATTTCGTTAAAGCTTCATTTAACTCTTTGTTTCCAAGCAAGCTTTAAATCAACATTTTCACTGGTCGATACAAGTACAAACAGACAGTAGCTGACTGAAATCTGACAGTCCAACGTGGAATGGAAATAATACAATTTGATTAAGACGCGATGCCCAATCGAATCAAATTTCTAAAGCTCCTCCTTCCGTAGCAGATGACTCAAATCTACTCCAGTAACTGTACAGAAGTTTGTCCTCGGAGCAGCAATCCATACGGTATTTTCCCACAGATGCTGAATATTAATTAAATAATAAAAACTCAAGACAATTGAACAACTGTCTAATTTTCTATAATCTTTTTCAAAATGCATCGGACACAGGACAACTCCTTATTTAAAAGGTGGCAATTTTAACAGAAAAGACAAGCTACTAATACAGAAAGACTAAAGGAAATGCATCTTAAACAGCAGCTCAAGTTGCTTGTAAATCTACCTTGAACATAGTTGTTTTGTGGTTTGGTTGTTGGTTTTTTTTTAGTCAAAAATGAAGTCTTTGAACAATGTGGATTTAGATTCTGCTTCTTTTAAACCGATAAAGAAAGTGAATGTCACTTCACTCAGAGGTCTTCCCTTAAACAAAATGCACAATGTATTTTCTCTCACTTAGCTCTTTCCAGTAGAGAAATGTGCTGCCTTCTTCACAAGTATGTAAGTTAGAAGAAGACTTTTGGGAAAAGATCAAATTCAATAAAGCCCTTTTTCTTAAAAGATATCTTTTCCACAGACACACTTTATGAAACTGTTGAAAACAATTGCAATTGCTTAAAAACAAAATTCAGAAAAGGGTTTTTAACGTAAAACACTCCACTTCTGTTTGCAGTTTAAATTTTAATCCACAGGAGCCATTGTAAGCTAAGGCCCAAAGATTCGCAGCTTTCGCCATGTATTTGGAACTGAAGCTCTTTCCTATTCTTTCTTCACCTGGGCTGAAGGTGGGACAGGAGTGTTGAGTTTTACAAACATTTCCTTTTCAATTCCACAAATTGTATTTACTTAAAATGAAACACCGATTATCTGGCTAATTCTCTTAGTACCTCATTTACAATTACATCCTAACACGTAAAGGAGATGCAACCCATCTGCTTTTCATCTTGCAGTTTTACTTCCAGCAACAAACACCACTTAGAATAGAAGGGGGCAGATGCACCCTAACAAACGCAGCGCTTAATGTAATGCTCTCCTACATTCATATTTATAGCAGATACTCTATTAACCATAAGTCGTGTGTTGGTTTTTTTTTTAATAAAAAATGCTAGCGTATTTTTTGCAGCATCTTTTTAAAAGGAGTTCATTATCTCTCCAGGATTTTTTAGAACGTCTAAGACGCTTCCTTCCTTTAATACGTGGGCAGTGGTGAAGGGACCACCAGCAAAATCTTTGACCTCCTCTTTCTGTGTGTTGATGTTGGTTGAGGTGGTGGTGTCTTTTGAAACAAAAGAAAACAAAACCAGCTTTCACAATGTGACCTAGTTAGAGCAGATTATACTCTTGTTAGAAACAAGAATTTCCAGCTTTCATGCTTCTCACATAAGAATCTTCACAAATTCTACTTACTTTGCAATGCTTTATGATTACAAGCAAAACAAAAAGCAACAAAACAAAAAAAAAATATAAAAGCAGATCTGTCACTGGAAAAATACTGCAGAAGTCCAACACTGCCTGGAATTGCTAGCATGCGCAGACAGGACAGATTGAAGATTTAATAAAGAAAAAAAGAAAAATCAGCACTTCAGATCTGAAGTGCTAAAGTTTCAGTTACCTAGGGTAAGAAAGGGCGTCACTGGAGTACCACTGGGTCCAGAAAGTTCTGCCGATTTTACAACGGGAACACTAAATGTAAACCCAATCTGCTATGAACAAGAGAGGTTTTTCAGATTCTCAAGCCACAGGAACTTCAATCGAATGCACACACAAAACCAAATCTGAAAGCTGCTCTTCACATTTGTAGCACGCATGCTGAATGACAAATTATAAGCCAGAAGCCTACATACTTTTCTCCATCAAGGCAGATTCTGCTTTAGTGTTCTGCAACAGCCTACTAAATGCCTAAGAAAAAAAGTCAAGCTCCTTTATTATTTTACTTACAGAAGACGTAGGTAGCACTTCTGCCTCAGTAGATTTCACAACTGGAGATGAAAATGCGAACTCAGGACTGCTAACAGTACTTGTTGGTTGTATCTGTATTTTCAAAAGAATTAAAGGTTTATATTTAAGAGCAACAACTACCTGAATTCACTACCCAACAGAAGTCCCGCAGTGACGTTGAAAAACCTGATGTTTGAGTTATTTTGCAGATAAAAGTAATAATAAAACACAGGGAAGTTTCCAAGTGGGTATAGGACAATATCTTCAAAACCAAATTCCAGAAACTGAGAGGAAAAGCTGGAGATGCTACTTAGGTCTAAATGCACGGAAAAGCAAGCCAGGAAGCTGAAGAACGGCAAACTCAGCCCAATGATACTCCAAGAACTTCAGCAAACACCTCAACATGTTAAAGCAGCTGTCTACTTCAAACCGTACAAAAAATATTTCAAGTACTCTGGAACAGATTAATGTTTATTTTATTGCAATAATATGCCAATTATTGCACCCTAGGCTCATCCTATGTGAGGCTTATATGACCACGTTACCTCTAATTTAATAACTTAAATAAAGTTGTGGTTTAACCATTGCAGGCAACTAAGCACCACACAGCCACTCGCTCACTCCCTCCAAATGGAACAGGGAAAAGAACCGGAAGTAAAGAAGTAAAGTTGTTAAATTTGAGGTAGCATTAATGACTCATCGCATGTAATGGCTACCTGGAAAGACAAATGCCATAACCCTGTACATACTCCCCACTCCTTCCCCTTCTTTCCCCCAGCATTTATTGCTGAGCACGATGCTAAATGGTGTGGAATATCCCTTCGGTCCTCTGGGCTCCGCTGTCCTGGCTGAGTGCCCTCCCAGCCTCTTGTGCATCCCCGACCTCCTCGCTGGCAGGGCAGCGTGAGAAACAGAAAAGGACTTGTCACTGTGTAAGCACTGCTCAGCAACAGCTAAAACACCAGTGCCTTACCAACACTGTTTTGCTCACAAATCTGCAACACAGCATCATCTAGCATCATCTACTATGAAGAAAATTAACTCTACCCCTGCCAAAACCACTATAAATAACGTGGCATAAAGTCCACACCCCCCTTCCCCCCCAGACTTCCACAGCATTTGAAGCAGTTATACAATCATGTTAAATGGGAGTTGGCAGGCTCTAAGACTGAGAGAAGCAGAATCAAAACATTTATGCCTTTTCCCCAAACTGGCATACAACCCCAATTCATTCAGCTGCGTAGAAACTAATATTTGTTAGTTTCATGAGCACCACAGAAAAAGTCAACTCGCAATAAAGCAGTATACTCATTGTAAACATTATTTATAGCATAAAGATTTACCTTGCCCGCCGCCGTCGCTGCTGCATCTGCCATGCCTGCCGCCTCCGTTGCATTTGCCACGCTTGTCGTTGCCGCTGTTGACCTTGATATGTCCTTTGTCATCAGCAGATATGACATGCCCGCCGCCATTATTGGACATGTCAAGCCTGAGGGCACTGTTGAACACGTTATGCCCGACGTCGCCGTTGTATATATCATGTCTTCCACCTCCTCCTCTGATAGATCTGTCAAGTCCTCCACCTCCGATGGATCTGTCATGCCCTCCACCTCTGATGGATCTGTCATGCCCTCCACCTCTGATGGATTTGCCATGCCCGTCGCAGCTGCTGGAGTTGCCGTGCTCATTGCTGCTGTTGAAACAGCGCTCGGTGACGCTGAGACAGCGCTACTACCAACGAAACTAGAATTGAACTGAGGCAGCGATGCAGCACTGATGGGTAGGGGTATGTTCGGTAGCACTGGTTCCTCCACTTCCTAAAGTTGCAAATTTTAATTTTTCTTATACAAGACATACTACTTTCTCACCCCATCGCACCCAATTTATTAACAAAATTAAATAGAACAAAAATCCATACAAATTAAGAGAAAGCAAGTTTCCAGAAGAAATCCCGATCTCCCCACCTCTGTCTACCACGTCATTTTAATTTATGGCAGGCCTGCTTCCACATTATACTCTATTCAACAACTGTACAGCAAGAACACTGAAAGTTAACTCAGGCAGGGATGTAAGTTGGTACTACTGATATTCAGTGCATCCTGTAGCTTACATCTGTTTCACAGTTTTGATTTGAAAAGTTTATGGAACTGTTGATATTTGGACCATTATTTTATTTGCGTTACAGGAATAAACAACAGTGTTTACGATTTCTTTATATTGCATCATCCAGAAGTCCCATTTAATGATTTGAAACTTAAATTAACTTAAATACTTAATATTAACTTAATATTAATTAAATACTTAATGTTAACGTAAATACTTAAATTAACTTACAGGCAGCTTATATAACATCCAATAAAAGAAAAAATAATCTGAATATTCATGGTCATAGTTTTATGGAATAGATTTTTCCTATTAAAATGAGAAAAAAACTCTCTCACAATGAGTTTGGTGAGTATCAAAAACTGAGTCATCGTTAGCAGACATGCAGAATGCTCTCTTCTATTACTCTTTTTCACACTCTTGGCCTGTATCTTTCTGTATGACTTAAATATGAAACCAAAAATTAAGCTTTTTTTTTCTTTTTATACTTGGCACTCGTTTCAAGTATCATTCCTGTAGAAAAACTATACAAACCTTCACCAAAACATTACTTCTCTTCTTAGGACTCATTCATTCAACTGCTAACGAGAAATGTTATAGTTTGAAGAATCTCCAAGGTAAGAGAATTAAAAATTTCAAAATTACATAAGCAAAGTTCAGGTATTCAAACACAGGAAATCAATTGGAGCCTGCTCTGAAACCCACAAGAAAACAAAAACAATGCAAAAATAAAGCGGTATTGTTATAATTTACTATGATGCAATAAAACTGACACACTTAGCTAGTTACTTCAGTAAGCTCAGTGACAGCAATTAATTTAAGAGTCACTTACCTGTTCTTGTACAGCTCTTGATAAATAGTGTATTCCTCTTTCCCTTCTCATTTTGCCGCCTCCGCTACTCACTCCTGAAGACAGACCATTGGACGCAGCAGTACTGAATTTGTAGCTGGTCACATTGCTAGCACACGACAGTACAGAAGTTGGGGGAAACAAGGGAAAAAAAAATTACCAGCCAAATTTTTTTTTCAAGATATTAGAGCTGTTATTAGTCCTAGAATTGAAACCTGCTGATCAGAAAAAAACTAAAGCTGTCTCACAAGTTGCTAAACGCTGGTAAATACTTGATGTTCTAAATAGGAAAAACTTTATTAACAGCAGCAATGAAAAGGACATACATAAGTGCACCGGTCACATGGGAACAATGACTAAGCCAGAAGACCTGAAATAGAAGAGCTGATTTAGATTGTTATTTTCCAGTGCTTCCTTTAAATAGGACTGGTTCTCTGATTCTGCGATGCACATGTATCTTTTGCAGGGATGTAAAAGAACAGCTCACAAAAATACAGAAAGAGTGCACATATGCACACATACACATGGGAAACACTGCCAACAGCTCTGATAGAATAGGGACGCCTTAGACTTGTGTGGCAAGGTAATATGGCCTAAGCTTCAGAAGCAGCTCTGGCTTTCATGTGGCCATCAGCAGGAACAGCAGAGGTGTTTGGGTATGCCAACATTCCAGAAGTCTTTTCAGACATGAATACAGATCCCTTTTGTAAGGCATACAAAGGCATTTTTCTGGTACTTAAAAAAGCCTAGCTCAAAACCAGAAAGATATCCTAATCCAAGAGCAAATGGGGAAAAAATAACCCAAACCAGAAGTGGAATAGGGAATAACTCTAACAAAAGTACTATGGCAAGAAAATGAAGTATGCCTGGAAAAACTGTGACATCAAAGCTTATCTTGCAGCCAATCAGTCAGTCAGTACAAAAGTGCATTAGATCGCACTGGAAGACACCAGGTCAAACTCCCACAATACTGAGGAGGAGAACTGGTCTAAACTTGTCAAATACTTGACAACAGCCTGCTTAGCACTGTAACTGCATAGAGGAAGACAGATCCCTAAGGCATATGCTCAGACTTTTCTCTAATCCGAACTGTCAATCCATTAGAATTCTGAAAAAAGTCTTACATCAAAATAGATCTTCATTCAGACAACTATCGCTTGCCGATAACAGCCCATATTCCTCTTTCTGTTAACACCTGTGAGCTTCAAGGGGGCAAAGACAGTTGTCAGCCTTCAAGCAAGTCTAATCTACAATTGGACTCAGGTTTAAAATATATACACACACACACACACACATAGATATATAGCATTGGTGGGCCAGAGATTTACTGAGTATTCCAACTCAACTGTCCAAAGGGACTCTTGCCAGCAGATCAGTGTGGTGCTCCTGCTCCAGAACATGGCACCCAACAGAGACCAGCATCACAAAAAACACTACCACCACTACCTACTCTACAAACAAAAGGTAGGGCACTGCAATAAACTTTGTGAACGAAATCAAAAGCAGTATGAGTTTGCTGTATCTCCTTCCTAAATGGAGAAGTAGAAAGGAGTTCTAACAGAGACAATTTAGAACAGTTTGAAAAAAACATAATTAAAACCCAGCACCTGATTGCACCTGTACCAGAACCTTAAAGCCAGTCGCTTCCACCCCTAAAAAGGTGGTTGTTGTGAAGTCCAACTTTTAGATGCCAAAACAAAGTGTTGAGTTCTTTCTGCAAGCCAAAGAATGCCCATGGTCACATAAGAATTGCTTGGCAGATGAGCATAGAGTCAACAAAATTCCCTGCTACTGTTCTTTGAAAAGAGCAATCCCCTAAAAACCGAGTGCAAAGTCCCTTAACTCAAGCATTATTACCCAAAACACCATTTGCCCAGAAGGAAAAGCCATCAATATTATCTGGAGGATAACTCATTTGACCTAAACCAAGAAAGCAGTGTAACACAAAGCAGTCTCCTCAAGAAGAAATTCAATTAATTCTGCTGGATTTTTTTTATTTTAGAGATGAGTTAGCATTTGGCCTCAAATGATTCTAAAGAACACATGGTCTTCATGTGAACTCAAAGCAGACAATTAACTTCATCATGAAAGGAGTATTAAAAAAAAGAATAATAAATCATAAACCTTCCTCCATGTTTTTGCTTAAAAAATAAAGAAAAAAACACATCAATAAACATCCTCCTGAACTGTAACTCACTTCCCCTACTTCACCTTCTAAAGAATGCTTCAGAAAGAATCATCCCATTAGGACAGAGCTTTCAAACTGCAAGCAATTAAATAGCTAAAACTAATAGCTTTTCCCCTAGGGAACATTAGGAGGGACAAATTATTTTGTTATAAGTAAACTGAGTTATAAACCATGAAATATCTGTCAAAGCAAAATTTGTAACGCTACAGATTTAGTTAAACTACAAAATGAGCCATATTTCCTGTAGAAGGAAAAAATAAGGCCTTCAATAGCAAAGATCCTTTCTGTGGATACAGCATTATAATGTGCCTCGTTTCCCATCTTCATATCCTACTCAGAAGATAAACTTGGGATAAAAAGTGGTGTATCAGTAGTTTTATTCTTGCTCATCTTCCTTCCTTTCATAAAAACAACAATTTTCTCAAAGTTATATTGATCTTCAAACACAATCCAGACTTTGCAGCTGCCTCAAAATACAAAATTTTCATTGGATTTCCCATTCCTTTTACTGAGAACTGTCACCACCTTTCAGGTGCAGACCGTACTGAAAAAGGAGATTTCTTTCTTCCTTCAAGTAAGTTTTAAATTAATAGATGTCATACCTTTCAGATGGTTCTGCTCGCTGTTCTGCAGGCAAAGTCTTCTCTCTCATCCCCTGCAAGTTAAGTTTAGTTCAAGGGTTAGCTGAATATGTACAGAATACACAAAGTACCAACAACCACTTAATGTGGTTTTTTGTGGTTTTTATTTATTTATATTTAATTTCATAGCACTGAATACACCTCACCTACTTAACGTTGTTCCCTAATACAGCATTGTGGGTACAGTTCAGTTAAATTTTGAGGCTAAAGTAAGCATCACTGCTTCACTCAGCATTGAGGACAAACTGATAGAACACTAAATCAAATTTGTCAAATCCTCTAACAAAGAAAGTAATTATTTTAAACAAAATGACAAAAATTGTGTGTGTGGGGGGGAGAGTTTTCATCAAAACTTGTGTTTACCAACCCTGTAAAAGGGACATATTTTTCTGTTTTCTATCATTTATCAACAAACAAGAAAAAAAAAAAACTCTACCCCCACAAAAAACTAAGCAGTTGCTGCTACAAAGTTGCTGCAAAGCTTTTTGCTTCTGGCCCAAGTTTTTTAATTTGGTGAAAGCCTTTTCTGTGCACGTGCACATGCCAGAGAGGTTGCTTAAGTAATAGAAGCTATAGTAGCTGCTATCTTCTGTTTTTTGTAGAAGACAGAAACTGAATTCGTTAGCTTTGTAACTGTTATGCATACTAGAATTGGTTTTCTCCCTTTTGAAAATAGTAGAGGGTATGCCTATGTCAGATTTGGTGAGCAAGGTGATCAGATGAGGGCACTGCAAGACTGCCAGAACGCACCAGGTCTGGGGGGAAAAGGAATCCGGCTGAGCATAGGAATTTCTAAAAGGTAACCAAGGAGTTGTGCATTGATACAGTTATTCTAAATAATCAGATTCTTGTAGCTCTGCCTTTGGAAAGTCTGTGGCCCTTGCTGTAGTGGCTGTACACAGGATGCAGTCTACAAAACCAGAAATGCAGAAGTCCTATGTTTTGACTCCCTGGATTCATCAACCTGCTTCAGGATGGCTGGGGGAATCCAACTGTTAAGTCTAGCCAGACAGCGCAACTTGGGCTTAGCTGCCATTGTAACCAGCCTTGTTTCTCAACAGTAGCAAAGCTGAATGCATTGGTAAATATTTTCAGGTTTGGGCCTGCATAAGGTAGAAGGGACAACAAGTGGTTTTATATGCTAGGGAGTTCTTGTTCTTAGAGCTTTCCCTCTAGTTTGAGAGAAGCACATAACTAGTTTTACAGTGGGTTGACAGGAAAGAAGTGGGGGGAAAAATGGGAACGCAGGGAGAAAGCCAAAGGCGGTATTACTAGAACAGGTTTAGAATGCTATTCTTTGCTTTTCATGAGCTTAGGGCAATGGGGAGTTTAAAGCTTAGCACTTCCTGAGAGGGTTTCTTACTCTACCGGCTCAGTTCTATCACTTATTTAAGGCAATTCAGGTCTCTGAACGGTTAAAGAATTGACACCAAATTTGATGAACTTTGATCCAGGATACTGACAAAACAGGACTTCATATAAACAATTTCAGTATGTTCATGAGGTTAGCTTGTGTGTTCTGTTAAATAGTAAAAAATGACACTTCTGTTTCTGTTTACCTAGCATAATTCTGCAAATGTTGCCTCCTTCTGCTTTAGAATGGAAATGCTCTTCTCCAAGAGAGCACTGTCCAAACTTCTTTGCCAAAATTTTTTGATTAAATTAATATCGTTTTATTTTGAAAACAAGAATAAGCCACAAACATGTTTTCTTGCTTCGGCTATCCAGAAGAATGTCAACAGTATTTTCAGATTTTCCTTCCCTACACAACTGTATGTAGGAAGAGTGCAGTTGGAAGCAGAAGACCTAAGATGATGTATCTTCTGTTTGTTTACTACAGTAACAAGACAATGGATTACCTCTTTATTAGAACTTGTGTAGCTTTGCAGTATTGAAACAAATGTAGGTATTAAAATACACATCAGTAATACGTTTCTGAATGGCTGAGTACCGTGCTCTCTTAGCATTGAAATACCCAGCCATTGGATTAGTTTGTCCCTCATGTTTGCTTAGTTTGGAAGCTATTTCAGAATGCCTTCAGCTTGTATTCTTCCCCAAAAGCATAGAACTCACTTCTCTGCATCCCCAATTCAAGTCAGAGAAACTGGGCATTGCAAACACAGGAGGTCTGCCTGTACAGAATCAGTGAAGACAAGTCTAAACAGCGGATTTTTTTGAATATGCAGCTGGGTTATCTGAATGTTCTTTATGCAGTGTACATCAGTTTTAGTACAGATAGCACTTGTCTTGGTTCTTGTCATTAGTCTGAAGCTGCCCCTGAGAAAATCTTGAAAGGGAAAGTAGTGAAAGCTAATCAGCTGGCCCTTTCTTCTTAAGAACTAGTGTATTTTGTAATTCTCCCACTAATAATAAGGCGTCATGCTGAAGAATCGCGATTGTGTTGTTAAGCAAGACTGACTTCACCTGAGCGGTATAGTTGGCAGCTGTTGAATGTTTAATGGACTTTAAACAAACAAAAAAACTGAGCAGGTGGAGGTAGACATGGCAAACTGACAGGCAGCGTCAGATGCTTCTTTGAAATGGATAATCTGACTCCATTCCCTTCTTTCTGGAAATAAGATCTAGTAATTAACCAAACAAAAGATAGAAGGGTTAAGACTGCATCTTTAAAGCAGCTGTGCTTGATAAATGTCTCTGGTCTTAAATCAATCTTTAGCAAAGCACAGAGACTTAGCAGCAGCTTGCTTATGCCAACGTAAAAATACTTGATGTGTACAGGTAACCATGTCAAGGCTCTGGAGTTAATCCATGAGAACAATTCCTTCTGGTATTGGCAAAGGTGAGGATGCTTGCTTCTATAGAAATGAGGTTTTGAGCTGTGACTTAAGCTGTCACTTAGGTGACTGTTTAGGAAAGCTTCCTTTTAAGCTTTGAAGTCTGTAAGCTGACAAATTGTTTAAGTTCAGAACTGGGTTTACAGTCTCTTGTTCTCTGACTGTATGCAACTTCTCATGTTTCAGACTGAAAGCAGAATTGCAGCGGTACCAGTCATACAACCATAATGATTATTGCCAAGATTACCAGAACTACTACTCGCAGAGGAGTTACGATGCTTACGCTGACTACAACTACAGCTCCTATGCTCCCTGTGACAGCATGCAAGCTGTTGGAGACTGCTCTTTAGGAGATTCTTTAATGGCTCCAGCTGTTTTTGAGGTAAAGATACTGCACGCTTGCTGTAAAGAAAATATTTCACAGATAATATGTTGTACAGATTTGTGTGAATCAGCAAAAAGAATCCGAAGTTGAAAACATGCTTTCTGCTTAGTGTGAAGTTAAAAGAGCAGATTCCATTCAGAGGTGTTTGTATTTAAGTGCTTAAATAGTAAATCCATAGAATTAGTGATTTATACACCATTATTTGTTCACGCATACCAAAGAATGGTTTTGACAGCATAATTGCTTCTTCTGTTCCTGTTCTTCTGATTTGCTTTGCTTAAAGCAAATTAAACAGTTGTTGTAAGTGGTCTTATCGTGGTCAATGTATTAGTTGTGACCTCCGGAGGTCCCTTCCAACCTGTACTGTAATATTGGCTTTCTTCTAAAAATAAATAGATAAAATGCCATCTATCCTTGTAGTTGTAGGAAGAAGGAATGGATTGAGACTGCAGCACTTTGAATCTGTGATGCTTTCTGAAATGAGTTATGATTAAACTTAGCCTTTTCTGTCTTTCAGGAATCTTCAGTTATGACTGCAATCGGTGATGACCTAATTACTGACGGTAATAAGGGTTCTATCATTGTCACTTGAGTTTAGCCATCCTTGTGCCTTTTAACAATACAAGCCAACCTCTACTGGATGAAGAACATCTTGAAAATTCAGCTGAGGTCAAACCTCTGTGGGGTTGATCTGCAATCAGCTGGGGTTTTAAAGCTGATACAGCATACACTGACCGCATCAAGTAAAACGGGACACTGTCAATGCTTCGCAGCAGGTTTCTTGTACCTGTGCCTTCATTCCCATTTGAAAATGGTCTAAGACAGAATTTTGTTCTTTGTATTGGTTCCGCTAAACAGATTTTATATTAGAAACTCAGTAATATGCAAAAGCTTTGTTCTCCACCCTGAGGTAAAAGCTTATGTTGCAGATTCCAAAAGGAGGATTCAGCTTGCACTTACAAATACGGTACAAAACATATTTGTGTCCTGGAAGGTTTGCAAAGTTCCTCACGTGGAGGCATTTTGTGTTAGTGTTTAGAAACTATCCTATGTAACGTGTATTGCCGTAGAAGTGAATTAAATGACTCTTGGGAGGGTTTCATGGCTGATTATCCTTAAACGTTATCTTTACTATCTTAAACATTGTCTTTGTCTTTATCTTGAAAGACAATTCTAGTCCCAGCCTTCTAATATACAAATTCCCAAAAGTTGGAGCTGTGAGGCTCAAAATTTTAGAGGACTAAATACCTCACTAAAATTAGTAGATCTAATAGCTTATTACACTTAGCTTAAAATACATTTTATTAGCCATTTCACATGAAGTTTTTTTGTGCGCATGCCTCAGATTTGATACTTGGACTTACCAGGCTTTTATTTTCAGATCCACAGCTCTACTTGGATGTTGATGAAATGAACAGACAATTCACGGAGACAAGCGAAGAACTCTACGATTCACTCATGAATTGTCACTGGCAACCTCTGGATACGGTCACTTCTGAAATCCCCTCTGCTATTTAAGTGTCTTCTAGAGCATGACCGTTAGGACCAAAGTATTAAAACTACATTTCTTCTACATTATTCTAGCTCATAAGTTTTAAAGCACAATGATAGGTTGGGTTTTTTTTGCTATGCTTTTGACAGTTTCTGTAATCTTTTTGTTCATCACTCTCTTCTTGGAGCATCATGAAGTCATGTAAATATTCGAGAAATGTAAAGAGGTAAATGGGGTCTAAAGATAGACTTGCCTGTGTAAATAAAAAATTTGTTTCTGCAAACCTGCCAGCAAGGGATTTTACTTGTACCTGTGTGCAGCACGTTCTCTTCCGGCTTATGGAATTTAACAAGGTAGTAAGGGTATTTCATCTGTCTTTATTTTTATATGGGCATTAGGACACAAGCAAAATCTAGCTTTCCCTTGTTTTCCTGGTTCCTTAGGTAAGCGACAAGCCAAGCCTTTCATGTGCTTGCTTAGACTGGAAGTATGTATGGGAGACACTCACAGGCCTTGCTATGGAAACACCTGTGCCCACTTTTTCCTGCAGGCTGCTGGCTCTAACTGTACTACTGATACATGCTAGGTCAGCTAAAATCGGCTTATAAATAGGGTATGTTAAGCATATGGAAGTGTAGACTTCAACTGCCATAGCTACAAACATCCCGTGGAATGAGGATGGTGTCTGCTGGCACTCTCTGCATCAGCATTCAGTTTTCCCTTGCCCTTCTTACTGTTAGACTTCTCAGCTGACGCTTTACAGCGAAGAAATTGCTACAACATAATCCGTGTTCTTAAACCTAAAAAAAAAAAATCTTGGAGAAAACAACTTGCTGGTTTTCCCTCCTTGCTGGCAAGGAGAAAAATAGTCCACCAGGAACAACAAAAAAATCCTAGTAACAGCTCCTTAAGTTATACCCTCTGCTACCCTCTCTGATTGCTCTGGTCTTCCTTCATTCACGGTAATGAAGTTTTAAAGCTCTGGTAGAAGGATGACAGTACTCAAGTCAAAGGAGATGAGAGCAATGAGGAAAGCTTTGCTTTAAGCTAGAGCAGTCTTGCGAGTTGCTGCCTTTATGCTGTTCTTATCTTGAAGGGTACAGAGTCTTTTCCAGTCATAGGGACTCCATAACCCTATGAATATGGAGAAATAGTTGCTAATTAACAGTGTGTATAATAAGTAAGTGAGGCTGGAAACAAAAGAATATTCCTCCAAGAAAAAAAAGGAAGCAGAAATTACTGTACTTAATAGCTGGGGAAGCTGTTAAAGCTAGTTGACACAGTTCTGGTACTGCCGTGTGTGTTTTGGGGGCAACATAAACCATAATTGCTGTGATGGCAGGTAAGAATCCAATTCTTTTTTATGGCTTAGTGTAGTTAGTGAAAGCAGTGGTCCTAAGCTGCATGCTGTTCTTAAATGTAATGCAAATTCTCTTTTGTGACTCCTCAGTACTTCCAGGTTACTTGTAGCTGATCACCAGCAACTGCTTCTGTTAGCTATTAGCTGTTGGGTTTTTGCTAGGAATACTTTCAGTCCTGAATTGAAATGATGACATCCTGAAACAGAAGAGGCTCTTGGAGTATTGTAGGAAGCACATTCTTCCTGGTTCTAGTGCAGGTGTACACGTAGGAGGAGACAGAAGGCGAAGAACCTCACATAGGTGGAGGGGGTGAGGTGGCATCACAGTTAGAGCTGTTGCAGTTAACTCTTCCCAAAGCATGAAAGCAACGTGGCTGGGAACAGGGATTTGTTGGGTTGCTTCTTTGTGTGAGCCAGGGAGTCTTTTGAGGGGCAGATTAATAAGAATATGACACAAGGTAGAGGTGGAATAGATGAAGCAAAGAATCTGGGTGGGAAAAGGGTTGCTTGTACGTGTCTATGGAATTGTTTCAGGGGACTGAGCTGGGGCAAATTCAAGATAATAGATGCAGCCTCCTTGAATTTGGATGGCAATGCTGAAGCTTCAAAACCTTACAAGGTTTGATGCCACTTCAATTGTAGTGCATAGCTGTGGTACTTGAGCTCAGAAGTGCAAACTGCACAGGATTTTTTTATCTATTTTCTTCAATGTGAGCAGCAAAACATCTTCCAGGAATGTGCCTGGGTGCTACACTGCTTTGACACGGCTTGCTTTGCATCACCAAACACAGTAGTTAGGTTGCATCGAGTACTTTGTGGAAACATTCATTGTGTTGTCACCCAGAAATGGGATGCTACAGATATGTGTTGGCCCGGCAGTATCAGTGCGGTTTTTTGGCCTTTGAGAGGTTGGTCCATAACATGTGACCTGTGTAACGAGAGGCCCACATAGATTGGTGACTTCATTAAGTCTGATACTGTGGTGGTGTGTGACCCAAGGCCCTGAACGTCAGAAAATCAGGCTGTGGCCACCTATTTTATGCAGACTTTGCCTATTAACAAGGTCTCTACACTGTACGTTAGAGACGTGCGCCTCCTTTTCCGGACTAGATAGTGAAAATACCAGTTTTGTAGTTCAGTGAATGAGATTGGTTGGGCTGTTTGTTCTCCAGAGCTGAAAAATGTTGGGAGTGTATTCTCTTGGAGTCCACAGAAATGAAAATGATGAGAGGAAGAGAACGTTGGTTGCAGCCCGTGTGCTGCTGTTATAAAGTAGTTCTCTGATGTCTTTTTCCCTCTGCTGAGACTTATCAGCCTATCGTCCTTTCCTGTTAGGAGCGCATACCTGGCTTGGGATGGTGTGCGGCAGTGCAGATTCTTTACCGTAAGAGCACAGTGAATGCCAGACTTCTTCCTGTACTGCCGTGTTAACCATGAGTCACAAATTCAGGAAGCAGTGATTGCATCGGAATTGCTACAATGCTTTGTGGAGTCTTTTTACTGGGTAAACTTCACAGCTGCAGTTACAACTTCCAGCCTGTGTTAGCTGAACACATCGTACTGGTGCCCGCCATCAGTTTGACAAAGATGGGATTGCAGTAGGAACTTGCTTTCTTCCTTCTTTTTAATTAAACAAGTCTTTGAAGCAACTTTTCCAATACCGCCATACTTCACTTCTTCCAGTTATTTTCTGTTTTACTTAGCTGAAATGTTTTTTTTTCTTCCAAGCTTGAGGAAGTTTTCTACAAGAATGTCCCGTAATGATTTCATAAACTCTTTTCGTTGTACCTAGCTGCAACAGAGAGTGCTTTTATTCAAAAACCTGCTGGTTTTCTTTTCCAAGAAGTAGTGGGGTTTTTCCTCTCTCTTCACTGATGGGAAAGGCTGTAGGACAGTAGCTTGAGGGGCTACTAATGCTGTCATCAGTGAGCCGGGAAAAGGCAGGAGTCCGAAACGGGTAAAAAGTACTTAAAAGGATACCAAAAGAGTAAATGGTACTTAAGCCGTGGATGTTTCTTTTTGCAGGGATGCTCCGGACCAACCGCTTCTTTCTAGCGCTACCTCAAAGTAACTTGCAGACAGAACTCACAGGGAAGGTTGATCAAATGGTGATGATCGCTGTCATTCTGCTGGACACGCAGATACTTGCCTTTCGTTTTGGCTCATTTTTAATACCAATTAACTTCAGTGCCTCGCGTTAATAGACACCGTTTGACTGCATCGGCAAATGTTTCTGAGTCGTGAGTGTCATTAAAGGCCTGTCACCCTATGGAAATCCTTCTAAATAAGAAAAATGGAATTCAAATAAATAAATAAAGCAGTGTTTGAACTTATGAGCAAACCTAGCGTAGCTGCCTTTGACGCTGATCTGGAGGAGAAAAATCACGTTATCACACTACTATGGTTGCCTTAATAGGTTTGGTGTACATGAGGGAGGGAAGCATTATGTGATGTTTGCCTAGCTATTACATGGCCAATGCAGGAGGGGTTTTAGTCAGTTCCCTGAGCACGGATTGTTGCAGAAGTCGGTGATTTCACTGCCCAATGTCTGTTATTAAGGGCACGATTCACGTCCCGTTATCGTTTTTATTATTTATTTATGTGTTTATTTTCTGGGGCGGCGATCTGTCACGATGCCCATCGTTCCCCTGCCGTGGGGTAGAATTTAGCGTGACGACTGCTTCCCGGACCAACGGGGCCACGAATCCGGCCTAAAACACTGCTTGTGCGTTGGTTGTCGGCGTGGGGGCTGTTGGTTGTCGGTGCGGGGGTATCGGTTGTCGGTGCGGGGGTATCGGTTGTCGGTGCGGGGGTATCGGTTGTCGGTGCGGGGCTTTTCTGACGAGCACTGTGGGCTCGGGGCGCCGTCCCACGCCCGGCGCGGTGCTGCGGCACACCAGCGGTCGGCGCCACGGCGCGGGGAGGCTCTGGAGGTGACTCCTAGCCCCGTGCTTACGGTGGCCGGGCCGGGGTTCATTATGGCGGCCGGGTCCTGAGGGCGGGAGCGGGAGGGCGGCGGGACCGGGACGGGACCGGGGCGGGGCGAGGAACGGGAGCGGCAGCGGGAGGGGGGGGCGCGCGTTCCCGTGAGGGGAGGGGGCGCGCGAGGGAGGGAGGGGGAGGGTGTGAGAAACACTCCGTAGCCAAGAACTTGGGCTCAGGCGAGGAGCTCAGCGAAGCAGGAATTTATTCGCGATCGCAGTGGCGGGCGTCCCACGAGCAGGAGCGCCCCTGCTGGTTCCAAAACCCAGTTTATATACTTTTTGATGACGGGACCCTCCCCTGTTTCCCCACTGAGGGGGTGATCCAGGCTCACAATCTGTCTGATGCTTCCCAGACAATGCATGGCCTTCAGTTGCCGGCCTGTTAAATTTCGAATTTCTTTTGACTTTTTTACTGGTTGAAGCGGTAATGTTTCTTCACTTACCTGACTTGACTCAACACCGTGATTTTCCCCGAATTGTTCTACGGAGTCTGGTTGTCTGCATTTTACAAGGTCGCCTGCTAAGCGTTCTTATCGCTGCAAGCACACCTCAATACCCCATTCCTTACCTTTAAACAACGTAACTCTGCAAAAACAACATTTTTATTCCCACGAGGGGCAGGGCAGGCCCCGCGGCGCGTGGCGGCGGGGGGCGGGGGGGCCCCGTGACGGCACCGAACGCGGGGGGGGGGCGGTATGGCCTCGGGCGGCGCGACCGGTAGCGGCGCGACCGGCAGCGGCATGGCCGGCGGTGGCAGGGCCGGTGGCGGCGGGGCGCCGGGCGGCAGCCCAGGAGCCCGATCAGGAGGAGGAGGAGCAGGAGGAGGAGGAGGAGGAGGAGGAGGAGGAGGAGGAGGAGGAGCGGCCGGCGGCAAGGTGAAGAGGCGGCGCCACCGTTTGGGCGCCGCGAAGCCCCCCTGTGCCAGGAGCAAGCGGGTGAGGAGCGGCCCCCCCACAGCGGGCCCTTCCCCCTCAGCCCACCAGTTACCCCCTTACTTACCCCCTTACCTTACCCGCCCCTTTATCCCCTTAGTTACCCCCTACCCACCTCCTTACCCCCTTAGTTACCCCCTCGACCGCTTAGTTACCCCCTTAGTTACCCCCTCAACGGCTTAGTTACCCCCTTAGTTACCCCCTCAGCCCCTTCCTAACCCCCTCAGTTATCCCCTCAGCCCCTTACTTACCCCCTTACCCCTCTACCCAGCCCATTACCCCCCTCCTCCCCCTCCCCTTCACCCCCAGCCCGCTGCCCTCAGGACCCCCAGTGCCACCCCCAGGGCTTTCCCCGCTCCCTGCACCCCTCCTCAGCCCATCATCAATTCTCTGAACGTTACCTGCCAGGCTTTGCTTCTCGTTTGTGCTGTAGGGTACAGCAGGTTGACGGTGAAAGCGGTCCGTCAATTCGGGGTGTGAAAATCCCCGTGCTGGAGGGGGGACGCGCCGAGATCCCTCCCAGCAGCTCTTTGCTAAGAAATGTCAGGACGCCCAGAGAGATGCTCTGGAGATGCCCTCTGCACATGTTTGTTCAGCCAAAACCTCTCCGCTATGAAATGAGCAACGTAGCTGAGGGGATTGATTATCATATGCAAAACCAAGGGAGCGCTACGCATGGATAGCTGCTCAATTAGGTTTTTATCACTTGCAGAAATGCCAAGTCCCTTATACCATATATTGACAATCAATCTTGTCCATCTAAAGCTGGCCTGGAAGGGCAATGCAAACATTCCCCACGCTTACAGAGCAACCGTTGAAACCTCTGGCTTGAACAGTGCATTAATGTTGAAAGTGCCATAGCTTGCGTGTGCCGACACCGTGTAGCTAACTGATAAACCTTACACGTGGATTAAAAATAATCAGTGGAGATGGTTTTCTAACTTTTCCATTGTCTGTTATCTCTGCGTGTTTTCCAGTAGGTTTATTTAAAGAGTGTGCCAGAGCAAACACGTGCGTGGGGATATCTGGGGGATTCTGCACAGAGAATGGCTGCTGCACATCCAGCGCAGATCAAATTAACAGTAACTTATCGGGGAAGAATTTTAATGATTTGATAAATAGACAAACTGATAGGTGTTACATGTGTGCATTTATTATAGCAGTTAGCTTTGTAACCAGACGAATCGTGCAAATGTTCATAACGTAAAAGGACGAGCTTTGAGCAGATAGCTTGCTTAGAGCATTTGTCAATTAATTTCAGTTTATTTTCAATATCATGTCCACTCTGCAGAAGGTTCTGTGGCTTAATGTTAATTGTCTCTCAGTGATGCAGTTGGGGAGGCACGAAAGCGACCGATGCGATTTTGTGAGGTTATACCTCTGGTTCTGATCCCTACCCCGCTGTTTTTCTCATCCTTCCCCCTACAACTTTAGTCGATAAGTCGATTCTTAGAAATACTTAAATAGATGTGTTTTGTGTGCTTCTGATCGTAATTACAGCCCACCAAACCCTCTGTCTCTTACCATTAAGCTCTGAAGGTGCCTGGGCACTGTAGACAGTATAGTTAGCAGCTTCAAAGTTCCTGGGAACTAGTCCTGGATCTAATTTACTTTTTTTTTTTCCCCCTGCCTGCAGGAGGGATGATTAGCAGGATGCCTAGCTAATGATTGTCAGCTTTCTGGATATTAATTTTTATTATTAATTTTTATTATTAATTATATTCATTTATATTAATGTATCTTTTATTTAACCGTAGTTCCTGGGGCTTTCGGTCAGGTGGGAATTCTCCGATCGTACCCGATGTATGCCGCAGAGTCAGTCTTCTACAAAATACAGCAACAGCTTTAGAAGGCTCTTGCAAGAGGAGGTGCTGGTGCTATAGCTATAGCTGTGTTTCTTCCAGGACATCTTCTGGGTTAGCCTGACTGTTGAGAGCAGAACTGTTTTTTGTGCGTATAGTCACTGCAATTCAGCATTACTAAAATTGAAAATATTTAGATTCACTGATTTTAATGGGTAGTATGGTCCTGACTGTCGCAGTAGATAATTGCTGAACTTCTGGTTTAGTTGGTTTTCACGTGAGGGTGCGAAGAGGAAGAGTCCTGGAACAAGTCTGTAGGTCAGGAGCTGTTCAGGCGTAGAGTTTCCTGATAGCCTTGCAGATTGACGACCTGCTGGTGAATTTTGGCAGAGGTTTCAGAACTTTGAACCTTGCCAAGGTCACTTGGAAGTACAGAAAGTGATAGGTAGTTGTAAATCAATCTTAGGTGAATTTTAGGTTTACCAGAAGTGTAGCGATCCTATGCCAGGGATCAACCTCGTCGTCGTCTTCTGAATATTTGCTGTATAATATCTGTCTTCAAGGTCCGTGGAAGGTGGTATCCCAGCATATGCTGTTGACTGTGTTTCTGTAATTAAACAAGTGTTTTTTCTTTCAAGCAGGGAATAATTAGCAGAATGACAGAAACGGTGAAAAATATTGTACCGGCCTGGCTGCAGAAGTATTTCAATAAGCGTGAGGAGGAGTGTGTAGACAGAAATGAATCTGCAAACCAGGAGGAGACTCCGGTAAACTATCACCTCGATTATGCAGATGAAGATACCATAATCGATGAGAGATTCACGCCTGAACCAGCAAGAATTAGTAGACGAGGTATGTGAAAAATCATTTGGAATTCTGGCCATCTGTATTTATTCACAGATTTCTAGTTTTGAATCTGAATTTCAAAAGGAAATTGGAATGAGGGTTTTGACAGAATGAAAAAAAAACAAAAAAAGTCAAAACTGTTTGTGAAACCGTCTTAGCTTTAAACTGTATACACAGTTACGAAGCATACATCTTATGCTCTTGGAAGGCATCAGTTAACTTTAGGTACTCTATTAGCCAGGTGCTAAATGCTGAAAATCAGTCATTTGCAAGTGTGCTGGGTTGCATTTTCCATCTTTTAAAAGATATGGAATGAAAATCTGTCTAATTGCCTAAGGCAATTAAAAAAATTAATTTGTTTTGCAGTCTTCGAAACAAAAGACTAGATGCTAGAATGGCAGAGGAAAATTCCGTCTCGTGTCCCGACTTTGTTTGTTTTGTTTTGTTTTTTTTTGTTTTGGGCTTTGATCAATTTAGTAAAGTTCCTCGTTAACTTGATGGTGAACTGGGGAACTTGTGCACGGACGTGGTTTATGAGATTATTATCCTTAAAATATTCAATAACTTTAAGGTCTACGCGGGGGGAGGGGGTGTCTTTGAAAAGGTATTTGACCGTTGGCAACGAGGTTTGCAAGTCCTTTACCTCATGAAAGACTAATTTGTCTTATATCCAGTGCCTCTCACTGTTCCTGTAGTCCTGTTGTATAAATTTGCATCTATTCTTATTTGATTTTCTCTTAAATTAGCTGTTTTGGGGAAGTCAGCTTTTAATAAGTAAAGAAGTTTTGTCTGAGCGTGCGTAGGTAACCATAGATAATGTGGAAAGTCAGTTGCTTCTGTTGTTGGCAGAATCAAAAAATAAGGAGGAAATATCTTTGCCTCCAATCTCATCTAATTGTAAACAAGGAGATTGATGGCTTTCTGTGTAGCTGTAGCTTGGGAATGAGTTTGGAGAAAAGAATAGAGAAGGTCTTCGTGACTGAGGAACACATGTTGGCTTTCCTATGTAACTGCGTGAAAGGAGCTTTCAGTAAGAACAGCTGCACTGCAAGCTTGCTAACTCCAGGAGATCAGGAGCAGGTGGACACCCTGGAACCTTTTGCAGCTTATGTTGCTGTCCGTGGGTGTCGCTTACTATGCTTAAGAATAAGATTATTTTTTTTAATTATTACTACATTTTGAAACCAATGTGTTTCTTCAGTTCTGAGGTATCAGTGTGCTGGAGCCTATATTGGGTGGCCTTCCGCCTGAATACCTTTCTGTATCTCAAACGGTGCTGTCCTAAAAATCTGCTCATGGTTTGGAGAGCTAATTAGTGGTACTGCAGTGGTTATGAAGATTGAACTAACTAGTTTAAGCTTCAGTTCAAGTATCAAGAGGATAGTGGCTCAAAGTCATTTGAATTGCCCAGATTCCTGGGAGAGACAGTAGGCTTTCATCAGGCAAAATACCCATGAATAGTTCCATTCATTTAGCAAGATAGACTTCAAGGCCACCTATTCCAGGCCACTGGCATTGTTTGCAGACCCTTTGCTTCAAGAGGGAAAAATGCTCATCTGGTTACTTGGGTCAACATCCTTGTCCCTTGGGTCAAAATCCCAATAGTTAATGGGTAGGAGATGATGTTTTGCCTCTAACGTGAGCTGATATGGAAGAACTTGGGAAAAAAGTACTGCAAACGTTCATTTTCATGTTGTGTATTCAGATTAATGTAACCTTTGTTCCAATATTATGGAAGCTGCAGTGTTATCTGTAATTTACCGTGTAATCTCAAATTTTGTAAAGCTTATTGCAAGCTGTACATGGGAGAAGGAGTATATATGTTTGATTTAGTGAACGGCCAAGTCAGCGTTAGAGCATTTGAGCACGGGGTCAGAATGTGGTGTTGTAAAACCTCATAGTTAACTACTTCTGGATGCAACATTAATACTGTGTATCGCAAGCAGTGTTGTTGTTGTAGCCAGACAGTTAGATGCAACCCTATCTGGGTGAGGAAGAAGTTAAATTTGGCTTCTCTCTTTTTGCCTTAGAACTTGGCAATAGCATGGCTGTCGATAGGAAACAGGTTTTGGCTTCTGTGAGCTTGTCTATAGCAAAGCTAATTATCTCCCTGTTCTTGTCTAGAACCATCCACAAGTAGATCAGCACTGAACTTCCCAGTTGTGTTAACAAGGCCCTCTCTTCATCGGAGCCGTCTGAGTTACACCATGCTGGATTCTCCTGTCCCACCTTGTCAGCCCTCGACATCTTCTATATTTGGCATTGGCAGTCCTAGGCTGTCCTTCATAAAAGAAATAGAAGATTCTAACTCTCAACAAGACGATGATAACATCTCAACAACCAGTGATTCCTCCTCTAGAGCATCTGATGAAGGTGATTTTTGTGTTCTCTGTTTAATTGACTTTTTTTTTAATGTGAAGTACCTTGCGTTCTTTAATATTCCACATCACCTTAGTAAATAAAATAGGTGAATGTCAACTTTGGATGCGAGAATTAAATTGAATTTTTAGTGTTTTAGAAGTATATAATCCTATCACCTTTTTAATAGAAGCGTGCTTTGGAATACGTTTATGATACCCTGATGTTAGAAAGAGTCAATGCTGAAATACACACATTCAGCTAGGTTATATGTAAATTTTGAACTGGGACGGTAGGAAATCAGTCTGACTTGCCGTAGCTTGACAACTAGGCTGATTGTCTAGAAGGAAGAGTGGCTCAGAATATCTAACAGACAGCTGGTTAAATGTGAATAAGTGCAGGTGACAAATAGGAACACGAGATGTTTTCCTGTGTTTCAGCAAGAGAAGATAAAGAAACTACTCTGACATAAGCTATAGGCTGTTTTTTGACCTTTCTTGGTAGAAGGCTTCAGCTGTCAATACTTTCATGTCTTTTGCCAAATTCATTGAGGAAAGCACACCATTTTAAAATAAAAAATAAGCATCGTGTCGATGTAGGTTGGTACGTAGGTCTTCTCGCTGAAAGGGCGAACAGCAGGTTTGCAGCTTTTTCTAGTCCCCCATATAGACAGGGACTGACGTGTGCTCAGCAGGTTTTCCAGAGAACTTTTGTACAGCTGAGAGTAGAGTTGCTGGGCTTTAGCAATATAACCTGAGTGCACTAGAACTTTCTGGTGTGTCTTCGTAAAACATACATGGGCAGAAGATCGTTAACTCTTAGAGCAGCCTTTGGGGAATCTTCCAGGTTTAAAACCTGTGCGATTATGATCTGTGCTGGCCTCCAGCCTTTTACCAACACAGAAAAAAGCTTTGTCCGTACAAATGCACTGATGTTTATGCGGTCCTCTTTTATCTTAGCCTGAAGGAAAAAAATATCTGCATTGGAAGCACAGTATTAACTTGGTAAGATTGGTGAAAACTACTTGCAGCTCTGTGAACAGTTTTCAAGTTTGTAGGTGATACTTGGTTTTCAGTCTGTACGTGAAGTTGATCTATTTAAGGAAGCTGAAGTCATGCTTATTTTTCTGTATTGAAGAACTTGAATTAGTGTGATCTTTATTGTTAAAGTTCTGTACGTACGAGAGGCATTTACATCTAGCATACGTCATTTTGGCAGATGTTGCAGTTTTAAAAAATACTTCATCATCACTGCTCTGGCCCGCAGGAGCTGAAAGAACTCATTCCCTCTCGCAGCATTCTGCAGCTAGCTCTAAGAAACCTGCATTCGGTTTATCTGCTTTTGGAGGACTGTGTCCTGTAAGTACTGCACAGTATTTCTTTTAATCAGTTTGAATGTGTACCTGTTTTTCTATCCACCTATCGTACTGTGTTTCCGTAGGCACGTGGAAGCACATCTGTTTTTAAGCAAAACCAGCTTGGGTTTTCTCCATTTTACCCCGGAAAGACGGCCTATGGTGGTGCAGCTGTAAGATCAAGGCAGCAAAGAACGGAACCTTATCGGGTATGACAAAAGTAGTGTAGTATTAGTAGTCAAATGTAGTAGTCAAACCTGGCTAATATTTATCTGTGGATCTTCTTTTCCAAGCATGCCTACATTCATGCTATGGATATGTTGTATAAACCTGCAGTCTTTGAAAATATCTAAAATCAACTTTGCTGATCCTTTGTTCTTCTGTTACACAGAGGCATGAAGGACTAAATGCAGTCTCAAGATAAGCAGTAATATGCTTTCTGTTTTGAACGATTCATATAGTTCTTGAAGAGAGTTATTTGCCCCCAAGAGTTCTTGGAAATAGCAAATAAAAACTGCTGACAACTCTGATTAGCTAGAGCTGAATCGAAAAGGAAAGTCAAATCAGGTTTGGTAGGAATGTATTTAAATGAAAGTGACTTTTATCGATAAATCAAAAGGAATTTTAAGAAAATGAAAACGCGGGTTTGCTGGCTCTGTTCTGACAGTCCATTTCATTTGCCCCCAAGAGTTCTTGGAAATAGCAAATAAAAACTGCTGACAACTCTGATTAGCTAGAGCTGAATCGAAAAGGAAAGTCAAATCAGGTTTGGTAGGAATGTATTTAAATGAAAGTGACTTTTATCGATAAATCAAAAGGAATTTTAAGAAAATGAAAACGCGGGTTTGCTGGCTCTGTTCTGACAGTCCATTTCATTTGCCCCCAAGAGTTCTTGGAAATAGCAAATAAAAACTGCTGACAACTCTGATTAGCTAGAGCTGAATCGAAAAGGAAAGTCAAATCAGGTTTGGTAGGAATGTATTTAAATGAAAGTGACTTTTATCGATAAATCAAAAGGAATTTTAAGAAAATGAAAACGCGGGTTTGCTGGCTCTGTTCTGACAGTCCATTTGTGCAACGGAAAAAGGGCAGTACAAGTACCTCACTTACGGGAAACCTTGAAACCTTGTGGTGCAAAGCTGGGAACCCTCTTTGGTCGGCTATTTTTGTTTTTTACAATATTACTGCATTATGGTAAAAAGAGGAACCAAAATACTAGGCTTTTAAAGGAGAGAGTAGCTTGCTTCTTGCTGCTTGCTGTGAATGACAGCAAGGTACTAGAGAGTCCAGCGAAGGGCCACCAAGATGATCAAGGGACTGGGAGCACCTCTCCTCTGAGGAGAGGCAGAGACTGCTGGGCCCGTTTAGCATGGAGGAGAGGAGGTTTGGGGGGATCTTATTGGTGTATATAAATACCTGAATGGATGGTGCAAAGAGCATAGAGAGCCATTGTGTTTTCAGCAGTGCCCAGTGCCAGGTCAAGAGGCAACAGGCACAAACTGAAACGTGAGGCTCTGTCTGAGCATCAGGAAATGCTTTTGCACTGTGCGGGTGATGGAGCCCTGGCACAGGTTGCCCGGAGAGGCTGTGGAGTCTCCCTCTTTGGAGGTCTTCAAGAGCTGACTTGACATGGTCCTGGGCAACCTGCTCGGGGTGGCCCTGCTTGAGCGGGGGGGTAGACCAGGCGATCTCTAGAGGTCACTTCCAACCTTAACCATTCTGTGGTTCTGTGAGTCTCACTTGTGTTTTTCTATGCTGCGTGGTCTGCTTCCTGTCTTCACATCGTGTGATAAGCACAGTGTGGTTATTTGAGGGGTTTAACCTGGGAAGAAAAAAAGTCACACCAAAGGAAGTTTTTGACTGATATTTGAAGTTGGGTGGTGCAAATAAACAGTTTACTTTTTCAGTGTAATGTTTAGATCTGTTACAGTTTAAATCAGATCTTTATCTTTTAAGACAAAGATTTGCAGCCAACTTTAATCTTGGGGGAAGGGAGGAAGCAAGAGAGAAGTAAAACTAGTTCCTGGTTATGATTGTATACACTGATTTTAAGATGGTACACTTAGACCATCGTGAAACTCTGAGGTCTGTGTTGTTACTGAAAATGCTTTCTGTACCACAAGCCTTTTCTTGAGTTCTGTTTCCCTGATTACTGCTTCGGAGGCCTTAGCAGTCCTAGCATCATCCGTCTTGACCTTTTACAAGTACGGAGTTCTTTTATTGCTCGTGCAACAAGCACGTGCAAGATGCACTGAGGCCCAAGGTAAACTTCATTAAACTCCGAATGTATTCTCTTCTTTATGGCTTAAACTCCCAGTGACTGCATTTTTCTCTGTCATCAGAATATATTGATTGTATCATCAGTGTAGCCTTGGGACGTAAAATACATGCCTCTTTAGCTCAGAATTGACCATTGTAACACTTAAAATGCTAATTTTTCAGGCACAAAGGAGAGCGAAAGCTAGACAAGAAACTGTGCGGTCCCGCGCTACCTTAAGTACCTCAGCACGGCGCATCTTGGAGGCAATGGAGAAGCTGTCAAGCCCTTTGTTGGTAAATAGCACTTCTTTTAATCTGTTTTTGCTTCATGTGTTTATAAAACTTAGTAAATGTGCCATCAAAGGATAAAGATAAAACTATTCTTCCTTACGTTGTGGCAGGTTTAATTTATTGCGCTGTTTTTTCAACAGGATGCTAAAAGAATGGCATCTGTTTTGCCGCTGTGTTGTGTAAGTTGACCGTGAACCCCCATATTTTTGTTGCAGGGAACCCTCTCTCTCAGGAAAAAAAAATTGCCCTCTAATAGTTATGCTTTTTTTTTTCCCTTAGCCTCCGGACATAGATAAACCGGATATTACTGACTTCCAGTCCAAACGAAGAAAGGTAAGAACCAATAATGTCTTAAGCTGAGGTAGATAACTTTTTCAATGCTTTATCACTATTAGAAAAATTTTCTCAAACCTCAGTGACAACATAGACATCAAATCAAGTTAATATTGGCATGTATCCACAATAGATGATGGGTTGTGAAGATTACTCAGGTTAAGAATTATGTTATCTTTGTAAGTTGAGAGCAACAACTCTAGAACACACCAAGTCGTTTTATCTTGTCCCCCAACTTGGGGTGAAGCTGCATATTAAAATTCCTGTTGAGGCAAGTTTTCTCTTGAAGAAATGATCACAAATAGAAAAATACTGATTGAGTGGTCATATAGACTTTGTACAGAATTCCGTGTTCATTCGGGCACAGAAAACTAGTTTTTGTGCTTTTTATCACCATTCAAAGTAAAGAGGAGGAAAATTGTTAATTTCCGACGCTATAAATCTTACGCTCCTAAATTCCTATTTGGAGGTAGCACAGAACTGGTGAGAATGCTGTGGTAAAGCATGATTTCCTTTCATTTTCTTTAAAAAATGAAAACTAGTCATCTTTTTTTGATGACTTTAGTTAGGGGTATCATTAAATTGCAAAACTGTACCAGGCACAATAGCTCTTGGTGTATTAAATGCCTAACTGGGGGAATTAATATTTTTCATTTTTACCTTTAAAACCAGCGATGAACCATCGTTGGAGTCTGATAAATTTTCCATAAAATTAAATGGGCATCTCTTTCTGCGAAAACATCTGTGTTTCCAGTATCAGTCTGAGTGTACAAATGACCACTTGTTAAGTGTATGGGCTTCTTAGGCTGGAAATCAAAGTGGACAGTAATACTGGTTGCTTATTGCTTTTAACTCTTTCAATCTCTGTATTGTTTAGCCAGCACAATCTCCATTTGGTAAAGTTCTAAAATGAATGTAGCAGCAACTGCTTAGTTTTTAGGGGGGTAGAGGTTTTTTTTTTTCTTTTTCTTTTCCGACGCTATAAATCTTAACGCTCCTAAATTCCTATTTGGAGGTAGCACAGAACTGGTGATAATGCTGTGGTAAAGCATGATTTCCTTTCATTTTCTTTAAAAAATGAAAACTAGTCATCTTTTTTTGACGACTTTAGTTAGGGGTATCCTTGGGCTTATTAAATTGCAAAACCCTTAAATGACCACTTGAAGATCAGGTGACTGAAGGAAATAACAAGATGTGCAAACTTTTCATCTTCTGTTCTAATGAGCAAAGGGGCAGTGTCTCAAGAAGTTTCTGTGCTAATTCCTTGATTGGATGGATGTATAATTAAGTTTACAATCACTTCAGAGTTTACAAACATCTCAGATTTCCTGGACCATCTTTTCACCATCTGCCAAATTACAAGGGCATGGAGAAGTGAAGTATATCATAAATATTATCCAAATAACTAAAACCAAATCTGGTGTGAATTCTCAGTTATATTATAGCAATACACCTGTGATAAGGCATTAAGAAAGATCTGCCAGATTTGCAACAGAGAGCCTGAAATTGTCAGCCACTAAATGAATGTTGCACGCAGCTGTCAGTGGGTGAAAGGAGATAGATTGTCTATTCATAATACTAGAATTCATAATGGTGGCGGGAGAAGGGTAGCCCGTGATGAGAAGCAATTATTTGCTGAGGAGACGATCGTGTGTTTTCCTGCTAAAGTGAACATGCGGTTGACGGAACACTTGTGCACTCGGGCTAAACTTCTGCAGTGGGTAGCAGTGATGTGGTATTTTTCTTATTTCAAGGAACTGTACCAGGCAGAATAGCTCTTGGTGTATTAAATGCCTAACTGGGGGAATTAATATTTTTCTTTTTTACCTTTAAAACCAGCAATGAACCGTCGTTCACTCGAAGTAGATTTGTGAACTTACATAAAACATGTCTTATTCAAGGTTTCAAACTGAATGTAATATTTTTTAGAAAGACGCATTTTTATATACTTTAGAGATAGTGTGAATCCTATTACTAAGAGCTGGGAGATACTGTGAAATTAAAGCTGCAGCGTAAACAAAAATTTCCTGTTGGTATTGATTTGAACAATAGCATGCTTCCTAAGACTGTATTTTCTGATCCTTAAGACCGCAGGCGGAGCCATCGGTAAATCTTGTAGCCTTTAGGGTTTGTTTTCTGTCTGACAGTTCAGTTAAGTCAGTTTTGCAGAACACGCAGTGGTCTGTGTTAAAAATTAACTCTGGTCTGTGAAAACGCTTTGAAAAGGGAAGTCAAACCCACTACTTGAAGTGCATCTAATGCACATGTAAAGCATTGGATCATATTTTAATGAATGAGATTATTGTAAGACTGACAAGTTGTTTTTTTTTTGAGTGTGTTCTATTATTTGTGTAACTTTGAAGGGGGAAAATGTAGGGAATGTGAAGCCCAGAAGCCTGTATAATTAGTTGCTTAACACTTCGAATGTTAAATTAATGAATTAAGCTACTAAAAAAAAAAATCACAGTGTGGGCAGAGGAAAAGATAGGAGCATATTCTAGGAACATGGGTTATTTTAATTATGGTAGCATGAATTATTTTGTCTATGAAGCTAACTGCCAAATTTTGAAATGGAATTCAGTCAGACTTTGGCTACTTATATATAGCTTTATGGATTTCGTTACTGGTTTTCTGGTGATTTCCCTCTACAAGTTGAACGGTCTTTAGAATTTTCAAATTGCGTTCACTGAGTGCCAAGACCGATGGGGGGAGGTTTATAGTTCTGTAATTTGTTTTCATCAATAAATATTGGAATTAATTTGGGTGGACGTAAGGATAAATTGATTGCTGTTTCCCTTTCAAAGCTGGAATCCCAGAATGCATTCCAGCCTCCACCTGTTAAGAGACTTGTGACACCAACGGTAAACCGTCAACCGATGCGTTATACGCGGTATTCTGAACCATCACCGACTTCAACTACTCAGTCCAGCAAAATTTGCCAGAGAGTAGACACAAAGTTCCAAGTGAGTACATTTTTGAGTCCTTATGTGCCTGTTTTTTTTTTCCAGTCTTGGAATGTTTCTCAAACCAATTGTTATCCTATCTTTGCAAAAAGTACTGATAGTATGTTTGAGGCGAGCTTTAAGGCAGTGGGAACCATTGTGAAATAGATTGAGCTTTTATGGATTTAATTCTGTTTTTGGAACACTCAGTGTCTTGTTGTTTTCACGATGTCATGATGTGCTATTGAGTCATCCTGTTGTCAGTGAAAGAATATTAAAAGACAGAAATGTTTTCCTTTTATATTCTCATGTATCCAAAGCTGTCACTGATGAAACATGCTCGTGTTGTGTGTAAACTATTCCAGGTGAGCTATGTGCTCCAAGTGAGAGTTCTGACAATGTGCTGAGTTATCGGTTTTGATTGCTTTGGAGTAGATGGAGTCTGATAAATTTTCCATAAAATTAAATGGGCATCTCTTTCTGCGAAAACATCTGTGTTTCCAGTATCAGTCTGAGTGTACAAATGACCACGTGTTAAGTGTATGGGCTTTTTAGGCTGGAAATCAAAGTGGACAGTAATACTGGTTGCTTATTGCTTTTAACTCTTTCAATCTCTGTACTGTTTAGCCAGCACAATCTCCATTTGGTAAAGTTCTAAAATGAATGTAGCAGCAACTGCTTAGTTTTTAGGGGGGTAGAGTTTTTTTTTTTTCTTGTTTGTTGATAAATGATAGAAAACAGAAAAGTATGTCCCTTTTACGGGGCTGGTAAACACAAGTTTTGATGAAAACTCTCCCCCCCACACACACAATTTTTGTCATTTTGTTTAAAATAATTACTTTCTTTGTTAGAGGATTTGACAATTTGATTTAGTGTTCTATCAGTTTGTCCTCAATGCTGAGTGAAGCAGTGATGCTTACTTTAGCCCCAAAATTTAACTGAACTGTACCCACAATGCTGAATTAGGGAACAACGTTAAGTAGGTGAGGTGTATTCAGTGCTATAAAATTAAAAATAAATAAATAAAATAAAAACCACAAAAAAACACATGAAGTGGTTGTTGGTACTTTGTGTATTCTGTACATATTCAGCTAAGTCTTGGACTAAACTTAACTTGCAGGGGATGAGAGAGAAGACTTTGCCTGCAGAACAGCGAGCAGAACCATCTGAAAGGTATGACATCTATTAATTTAAAACTTACTTGAAGGAAGAAAGAAATCTCCTTTTTCAGTACGGTCTGCACCTGAAAGGTGGTGACAGTTCTCAGTAAAAGGAATGGGAAATCCAATGAAAATTTTGTATTTTGAGGGAGCTGCAAAGTCTGGATTGTGTTTGAAGATCAATATAACTTTGAGAAAATTGTTGTTTTTATGAAAGGAAGGAAGATGAGCAAGAATAAAAGTACTGATACACCACTTTTTATCCCAAGTTTATCTTCTGAGTAGGATATGAAGATGGGAAACGAGGCACGTTATAATGCTGTATCCACAGAAAGGATCTTTGCTATTGGAGGCCTAATTTTTTCCTTCTACAGGAAATATGGCTCATTTTGTAGTTTGACTAAATCTGTAGTGTTACAAATTTCGCTTTGACAGATATTTCATGGTTTATAACTCAGTTTACTTATAACAAAATAATTTGTCCCTCCTAATGTTCCCTAGGGGAAAAGCTATTACTTTTAGCTATTTAATTGCTTGCAGTTTGAAAGCTCTGTCCTAATGGGATGATTCTTTCTGAAGCATTCTTTAGAAGGTGAAGTAGGGGAAGTGAGTTACAGTTCAGGAGGATGTTTATTGATGTGTTTTTTTCTTTATTTTTTAAGCAAAAACATGGAGGAAGATTTATGATTTATTATTCTTTTTTTTAATACTCCTTTCATGATGAAGTTAATTGTCTGCTTTGAGTTCACATGAAGACCATGTGTTCTTTAGAATCATTTGAGGCCAAATGCTAACTCATCTCTAAAATAAAAAAAATCCAGCAGAATTAATTGAATTTCTTCTTGAGGAGACTGCTTTGTGTTATACTGCTTTCTTGGTTTAGGTCAAATGAGTTATCCTCCAGATAATATTGATGGCTTTTCCTTCTGGGAAAATGGTGTTTTGGGTAATAATGCTTGAGTTAAGGGACTTTGCACTCGGTTTTTAGGGGGTTGCTCTTTTCAAAGAACAGTAGCAGGGAATTTTGTTGACTCTATGCTCATCTGCCAAGCAATTCTTATGTGACCATGGGCATTCTTTGGCTTGCAGAAAGAACTCAACACTTTGTTTTGGCATCTAAAAGTTGGACTTCACAACAACCACCTTTTTAGGGGTGGAAGCGACTGGCTTTAAGGTTCTGGTACAGGTGCAATCAGGTGCTGGGTTTTAATTATGTTTTTTTCAAACTGTTCTAAATTGTCTCTGTTAGAACTCCTTTCTACTTCTCCATTTAGGAAGGAGATACAGCAAACTCATACTGCTTTTGATTTCGTTCACAAAGTTTATTGCAGTGCCCTACCTTTTGTTTGTAGAGTAGGTAGTGGTGGTAGTGTTTTTTGTGATGCTGGTCTCTGTTGGGTGCCATGTTCTGGAGCAGGAGCACCACACTGATCTGCTGGCAAGAGTCCCTTTGGACAGTTGAGTTGGAATACTCAGTAAATCTCTGGCCCACCAATGCTATATATCTATGTGTGTGTGTGTGTGTGTATATATTTTAAACCTGAGTCCAATTGTAGATTAGACTTGCTTGAAGGCTGACAACTGTCTTTGCCCCCTTGAAGCTCACAGGTGTTAACAGAAAGAGGAATATGGGCTGTTATGGGCAAGCGATAGTTGTCTGAATGAAGATCTATTTTGATGTAAGACTTTTTTCAGAATTCTAATGGATTGACAGTTCGGATTAGAGAAAAGTCTGAGCATATGCCTTAGGGATCTGTCTTCCTCTATGCAGTTACAGTGCTAAGCAGGCTGTTGTCAAGTATTTGACAAGTTTAGACCAGTTCTCCTCCTCAGTATTGTGGGAGTTTGACCTGGTGTCTTCCAGTGCGATCTAATGCACTTTTGTACTGACTGACTGATTGGCTGCAAGATAAGCTTTGATGTCACAGTTTTTCCAGGCATACTTCATTTTCTTGCCATAGTACTTTTGTTAGAGTTATTCCCTATTTCACTTCTGGTTTGGGTTATTTTTTCCCCATTTGCTCTTGGATTAGGATACCTTTCTGGTTTTGAGCTAGGCTTTTTTAAGTACCAGAAAAATGCCTTTGTATGCCTTACAAAAGGGATCTGTATTCATGTCTGAAAAGACTTCTGGAATGTTGGCATACCCAAACACCTCTGCTGTTCCTGCTGATGGCCACATGAAAGCCAGAGCTGCTTCTGAAGCTTAGGCCATATTACCTTGCCACACAAGTCTGAGGCGTCCCTATTCTATCAGAGCTGTTGGCAGTGTTTCCCATGTGTATGTGTGCATATGTGCACTCTTTCTGTATTTTTGTGAGCTGTTCTTTTACATCCCTGCAAAAGATACATGTGCATCGCAGAATCAGAGAACCAGTCCTATTTAAAGGAAGCACTGGAAAATAACAATCTAAATCAGCTCTTCTATTTCAGGTCTTCTGGCTTAGTCATTGTTCCCGTGTGAACGGTGCACTTATGTATGTCCTTTTCATTGCTGCTGTTAATAAAGTTTTTCCTGTTTAGAACATCAAGTATTTACCAGCGTTTAGCAACTTGTGAGACAGCTTTAGTTTTTTTCTGATCAGCAGGTTTCAATTCTAGGACTAATAACAGCTCTAATATCTTGAAAAAACAATTTGGCTGGTAATTTTTTTTTCTCTTGTTTCCCCCAACTTCTGTACTGTCGTGTGCTAGCAATGTGACCAGCTACAAATTCAGTACTGCTGCGTCCAATGGTCTGTCTTCAGGAGTGAGTAGCGGAGGCGGCAAAATGAGAAGGGAAAGAGGAATACACTATTTATCAAGAGCTGTACAAGAACAGGTAAGTGACTCTTAAATTAATTGCTGTCACTGAGCTTACTGAAGTAACTAGCTAAGTGTGTCAGTTTTATTGCATCATAGTAAATTATAACAATACCGCTTTATTTTTGCATTGTTTTTGTTTTCTTGTGGGTTTCAGAGCAGGCTCCAATTGATTTCCTGTGTTTGAATACCTGAACTTTGCTTATGTAATTTTGAAATTTTTAATTCTCTTACCTTGGAGATTCTTCAAACTATAACATTTCTCGTTAGCAGTTGAATAAATGAGTCCTAAGAAGAGAAGTAATGTTTTGGTGAAGGTTTGTATAGTTTTTCTACAGGAATGATACTTGAAACGAGTGCCAAGTATAAAAAGAAAAAAAAAGCTTAATTTTTGGTTTCATATTTAAGTCGTACAGAAAGATACAGGCCAAGAGTGTGAAAAAGAGTAATAGAAGAGAGCATTCTGCATGTCTGCTAACGATGACTCAGTTTTTGATACTCACCAAACTCATTGTGAGAGAGTTTTTTTCTCATTTTAATAGGAAAAATCTATTCCATAAAACTATGACCATGAATATTCAGATTATTTTTTCTTTTATTGGATGTTATATAAGCTGCCTGTAAGTTAATTTAAGTATTTACGTTAACATTAAGTATTTAATTAATATGAAGTTAATATTAAGTATTTAAGTTAATTTAAGTTTCAAATCATTAAATGGGACTTCCGGATGATGCAATATAAAGAAATCGTAAACACTGTTGTTTATTCCTGTAACGCAAATAAAATAATGGTCCAAATATCAACAGTTCCATAAACTTTTCAAATCAAAACTGTGAAACAGATGTAAGCTACAGGATGCACTGAATATCAGTAGTACCAACTTACATCCCTGCCTAGTCATTTCTAAGTAGATCATGATAGTACTGTACAAATTTTGGTCAGATTTTCTATGCCATTTAAAACATAACTCATCCAATCTTAGTAATCAAATAAAGTAAGTGGCAGGGATGAAAATTGAAGTTGTTAAGAGGCTCTCTTCTGATTTTTATATTTGCATCCTGATACATGGTATAGACTGTATTTACCAGAACACAATCTTCAGTGCTGTTAGTCTGACTTTCTTTGGTGCTTTTTGTGTTTAGTTTGGTTGTTGAACCTACCTGCTTCTTTAAACATTACCTTTTTCCACGTTCACTGCTGTAATGACTTTAGAAACTTTGGCAGCTATCCTGCCTAATTTTGCAAGAGGAACACTTTCTCACTTGTCTTGAGAGTGTACTCTTAATTGAAGCCATGCGAGGGTAGTTAGAAAGGATAATGCTTCTCTAGAGCTTTGATGACTGAAGTATAGAAAAGAAAGAAAAAAAATGTGATCTGTGCGTCTCTGTTCTGCACAGGTTTTGAGTTAACTTTCAGTGTTCTTGCTGTACAGTTGTTGAATAGAGTATAATGTGGAAGCAGGCCTGCCATAAATTAAAATGACGTGGTAGACAGAGGTGGGGAGATCGGGATTTCTTCTGGAAACTTGCTTTCTCTTAATTTGTATGGATTTTTGTTCTATTTAATTTTGTTAATAAATTGGGTGCGATGGGGTGAGAAAGTAGTATGTCTTGTATAAGAAAAATTAAAATTTGCAACTTTAGGAAGTGGAGGAACCAGTGCTACCGAACATACCCCTACCCATCAGTGCTGCATCGCTGCCTCAGTTCAATTCTAGTTTCGTTGGTAGTAGCGCTGTCTCAGCGTCACCGAGCGCTGTTTCAACAGCAGCAATGAGCACGGCAACTCCAGCAGCTGCGACGGGCATGGCAAATCCATCAGAGGTGGAGGGCATGACAGATCCATCAGAGGTGGAGGGCATGACAGATCCATCGGAGGTGGAAGACTTGACAGATCTATCAGAGGAGGAGGTGGAGGACATGATATATACAACGGCGACGTCGGGCATAACGTGTTCAACAGTGCCCTCAGGCTTGACATATCCAATAATGGCGGCGGGCATGCCATATCTGCTGATGACAAAGGACAAGGCAAAGTCAACAGTGGCAACGACAAGCGTGGCAAATTCAACGGAGGCGGCAGGCATGGCAGATGCAGCAGCGACGGTGGCTGACAAGGTAAATCTTTATGCTATAAATAATGTTTACAATGAGTATACTGCTTTATTGCGAGTTGACTTTTTCTGTGGTGCTCATGAAACTAACAAATATTAGTTTCTACGCAGCTGAATGAATTGGGGTTGTATGCCAGTTTGGGGAAAAAGGCATAAATGTTTTGATTCTGCTTCTCTCAGTCTTAGAGCCTGCCAACTCCCATTTAACGTGATTGTATAACTGCTTCAAATGCTGTGGAAGTCTGGGGGGGAAGGGGGGTGTGAACTTCATGCCAAGTTATTTATAGTGGTTTTGGCAGGGGTAGAGTTAATTTTCTTCGTAGTAGATGATGCTAGATGATGCTGTGTTGCAGATTTGTGAGCAAAACAGTGTTGGTAAGGCACTGGTGTTTTAGCTGTTGCTGAGCAGTGCTTACACAGTGACAAGTCCTTTTCTGTGTCTCACGCTGCCCTGCCAGCGAGGAGGTCGGGGATGCACAAGAGGCTGGGAGGGCACTCAGCCAGGACAGCGGAGCCCAGAGGACCGAAGAGATATTCCACACCATTTAGCATCGTGCTCAGCAATAAATGCTGGGGGAAAGAAGGGGAAGGAGTGGGGAGTATGTACAGGGTTATGGCATTTGTCTTTCCAGGTAGCCATTACATGCGATGAGTCATTAATGCTACCTCAAATTTAACAACTTTACTTCTTTACTTCCAGTTCTTTTCCCTGTTCCATTTGGAGGGAGTGAGCGAGTGGCTGTGTGGTGCTTAGTTGCCTGCAATGGTTAAACCACAACTTTATTTAAGTTATTAAATTAGAGGTAACGTGGTCATATAAGCCTCACATAGAATGAGCCTAGGGTGCAATAATTGGCATATTATTGCAATAAAATAAACATTAATCTGTTCCAGAGTACTTGAAATATTTTTTGTACGGTTTGAAGTAGATGGCTGCTTTAACATGTTGAGGTGTTTGCTGAAGTTCTTGGAGTATCATTGGGCTGAGTTTGCCGTTCTTCAGCTTCCTGGCTTGCTTTTCCGTGCATTTAGACCTAAGTAGCATCTCCAGCTTTTCCTCTCAGTTTCTGGAATTTGGTTTTGAAGATATTGTCCTATACCCACTTGGAAACTTCCCTGTGTTTTATTATTACTTTTATCTGCAAAATAACTCAAACATCAGGTTTTTCGACGTCACTGCGGGACTTCTGTTGGGTAGTGAATTCAGGTAGTTGTTGCTCTTAAATATAAACCTTTAATTCTTTTGAAAATACAGATACAACCAACAAGTACTGTTAGCAGTCCTGAGTTCGCATATTCATCTCCAGTTGTGAAATCTACTGAGGCAGAAGTGCTACCTACGTCTTCTGTAAGTAAAATAATAAAGGAGCTTGACTTTTTTTCTTAGGCATTTAGTAGGCTGTTGCAGAACACTAAAGCAGAATCTGCCTTGATGGAGAAAAGTATGTAGGCTTCTGGCTTATAATTTGTCATTCAGCATGCGTGCTACAAATGTGAAGAGCAGCTTTCAGATTTGGTTTTGTGTGTGCATTCGATTGAAGTTCCTGTGGCTTGAGAATCTGAAAAACCTCTCTTGTTCATAGCAGATTGGGTTTACATTTAGTGTTCCCGTTGTAAAATCGGCAGAACTTTCTGGACCCAGTGGTACTCCAGTGACGCCCTTTCTTACCCTAGGTAACTGAAACTTTAGCACTTCAGATCTGAAGTGCTGATTTTCCTTTTTTTCTTTATTAAATCTTCAATCTGTCCTGTCTGCGCTTGCTAGCAATTCCAGGCAGTGTTGGACTTCTGCAGTATTTTTCCAGTGACAGATCTGCTTTTATAATTTTTTTTTTGTTTTGTTGCTTTTTGTTTTGCTTGTAATCATAAAGCATTGCAAAGTAAGTAGAATGTGTGAAGATTCTTATGTGAGAAGCATGAAAGCTGGAAATTCTTGTTTCTAACAAAAGTGAGTATAATCTGCTCTAACTAGGTCACATTGTGAAAGCTGTTTTTGTTTTCTTTTGTTTCAAAAGACACCACCACCTCAACCAACATCAACACACAGAAAGAGGAGGTCAAAGATTTTGCTGGTGGTCCCTTCACCACTGCCCACGTATTAAAGGAAGGAAGCGTCTTAGACGTTCTAAAAAATCCTGGAGAGATAATGAACTCCTTTTAAAAAGATGCTGCAAAAAATACGCTAGCATTTTTTATTAAAAAAAAAACCAACACACGACTTATGGTTAATAGAGTATCTGCTATAAATATGAATGTAGGAGAGCATTACATTAAGCGCTGCGTTTGTTAGGGTGCATCTGCCCCCTTCTATTCTAAGTGGTGTTTGTTGCTGGAAGTAAAACTGCAAGATGAAAAGCAGATGGGTTGCATCTCCTTTACGTGTTAGGATGTAATTGTAAATGAGGTACTAAGAGAATTAGCCAGATAATCGGTGTTTCATTTTAAGTAAATACAATTTGTGGAATTGAAAAGGAAATGTTTGTAAAACTCAACACTCCTGTCCCACCTTCAGCCCAGGTGAAGAAAGAATAGGAAAGAGCTTCAGTTCTAAATACATGGCGAAAGCTGCGAATCTTTGGGCCTTAGCTTACAATGGCTCCTGTGGATTAAAATTTAAACTGCAAACAGAAGTGGAGTGTTTTACGTTAAAAACCCTTTTCTGAATTTTGTTTTTAAGCAATTGCAATTGTTTTCAACAGTTTCATAAAGTGTGTCTGTGGAAAAGATATCTTTTAAGAAAAAGGGCTTTATTGAATTTGATCTTTTCCCAAAAGTCTTCTTCTAACTTACATACTTGTGAAGAAGGCAGCACATTTCTCTACTGGAAAGAGCTAAGTGAGAGAAAATACATTGTGCATTTTGTTTAAGGGAAGACCTCTGAGTGAAGTGACATTCACTTTCTTTATCGGTTTAAAAGAAGCAGAATCTAAATCCACATTGTTCAAAGACTTCATTTTTGACTAAAAAAAACCCAACAAACAAACCACAAAACAACTATGTTCAAGGTAGATTTACAAGCAACTTGAGCTGCTGTTTAAGATGCATTTCCTTTAGTCTTTCTGTATTAGTAGCTTGTCTTTTCTGTTAAAATTGCCACCTTTTAAATAAGGAGTTGTCCTGTGTCCGATGCATTTTGAAAAAGATTATAGAAAATTAGACAGTTGTTCAATTGTCTTGAGTTTTTATTATTTAATTAATATTCAGCATCTGTGGGAAAATACCGTTTGGATTGCTGCTCCGAGGACAAACTTCTGTACAGTTACTGGAGTAGATTTGAGTCATCTGCTACGGAAGGAGGAGCTTTAGAAATTTGATTCGATTGGGCATCGCGTCTTAATCAAATTGTATTATTTCCATTCCACGTTGGACTGTCAGATTTCAGTCAGCTACTGTCTGTTTGTACTTGTATCGACCAGTGAAAATGTTGATTTAAAGCTTGCTTGGAAACAGAGTTAAATGAAGCTTTAACGAAATGTTCTGTTGTGACCCAGTGCAGCAGATGAAATTTCATCCGTTTAGATAAGATTTCTGGGGACTTCCTGTTGCGCTCGGTCTGAATGTCTAGTTGTAACCATTGGCACCTGAGTTGAAATTTTTGCCCTCTAGTAAAGTCACTTAGTTACATGTAGTGAGGTGCTGCGCTAACAGGAAGACTTTTTTTTCTTGCTTCCTAGACTTTGGATTGTTGAAAACACGCTCTTCTACGTCTGCACAACCTACAACAAGCACAGTGGTTTATACTAGGCCTGCAATAACAACTTTTTCTGCAGGTAAAGAGACTTCTAAACAAGCATCGTACTGGCAATCTGATACATGTGACCCTTTTCTGCAAAACAAAGACATAAAGGACAAATGTGTAACTTGTCAAGCTACTAAAGCGTCAACAGTTGAGAGTATGAAACAGACAGTAAGTTCAAGTCAATGCGACACCTCAAAGCCAGCAGCGCCCCCAGCAGGGATGCTGGGCTTTGGAGACAAATTCAAAACAGTACCTGGAACGTGGGATTGCGATACATGTCTTGTCCAAAACAAACCGGAAGCTACAAAATGTATAGCATGTGAGACACCAAAACCTGGAACGGGAGTAATGCCTGCTCTGACATGACCAGTGGTCACAGACAGCTCGGTGACAGTGACATCCTCCTCGAGCAGCACTGACACAACAGCCACTCTGGGCTTTGGAGACAAATTTAAGAAGGCGAAAGGCTCTTGGGACTGTGGAATATGCCTTGTACCAAATAAGACGGAAGATAACAAATGTGTAGCCTGTCAGTCTGAGAAACCAGGTATGGTCCTTTTTTTCCTGTTGTTTCCATCCTAGCCTCTGTGAATCTTGTACAGAATAAAAGTACGTTGCATATATGGAATATTTTAAGCAACACGATTCCCAGGTACGGTTGATGGGTTAGCGGCTGTCTGCAGGATTGGTTTACAGGCACTTCAGAGGTCTCAGCCCAGGTTCCAGCCTGTCGCATAAATTGAACTGATTGTGAAATGTATTAGTACGGAGCTGGATCAATGCAGATACCCCCGGCTTTGCAGCTGGTGAGGGAAGATGGCTGAAGTGAGTGACTTAATTTAAAAACAACATAGTGATTTTTCACTGGCGAAAATGAGAACTCCATAGAAAGAGTTAAAAATGACTGCGTTTTTCTCTTTCAAAAAATAAGTAAAAAAAATTACAGAATGTGTCCAAAATGCCTCTACTCACCGTTTGTATGTAATTGAGGGGAGATGTGAAGCCAGATTTCAAGACAGTGTAGTCTTAACTAGTCTTAAGCTAAAGCAGAGAGATGCCTATGAAGGTCAGTGGTAGGCTTCAAGAAAGCGAGTGACCCGCTGGGTAACTTCTTCAGGGCAGTACTGGGTTGTTTCCCATTGTGTGTGACCGTAATTGATTTTGAGCGTGGTTGTATTGTTTTTAAAATACGATTCTAATTCTAACTTTGACTCTAAATGTCATTTAACATGCCATTACATCGAAAAACACCTGTGCAAATATATCCTGGAAGAAACAAATTAAGATGGACTAGACCGGGCTTTTGTAATCATCCTGTGCGGTAAGACTGAAATTTCATGAGGTAAGATAATGGATTTCAGACAGAGTTGATTGTCTTGGACTTCCAACCTCTGAGCGGTCAGTCGGCATCTTTGTCTGAGGCTCTTGCCATTGCAAGGAGGAATTTTGGAAATGAGGGCTTTACTGTGACCATGGTGCAGTGAATTGCACGGTTACGTTGCACTTGTCAAGAGGAAGAGCGATGCAAGTAATACTAGGATAAAAGTTTTCTGCGTGTGCTGTGGAAGGGAAGAGCCATTCTTGTCTTTCCGGTTTTGAATTAGAAGCGTTATCTTCTGCTTCTCTCTTAAAAGGCACCTTTTTTTTAAAAGGCACCTGTCAGGCCTCTTTATGGAGGTTACACTGTCGTCAACAGCAGCAGAAGCTTGTGTGCTGAACAGAGTTGTGTGTTGTTTGGAAGCTTTGAGTTCCACTCTGTTTTTTTTGTTTGTTTGTTTGTTTCTTTGTGGGTTTTTGGTGGCTTTTATTTTTTTCAGGGGCGGGGGGGGGAGTTGCGGAGTAGTTTTGAACATTTCTGTGGGATTTGACAAATCAAATTTAAAAGTTAATGCTCATTTTATAGTTCATGTTCAAACAGGATGGTTAACTGTCTTGTTTGTCTCACAGAGGGTCCAACACCTGTGACCAGTAGCAGTGCATCTGCATTTTCTGCTCCTTCTGGAGAATTTCTGGATTTAGACAAACTCAAGAAGCCTGAAGGAAGCTGGGATTGGGAGACCTGCTTGGTTCAAAACAAAGCAGAGGCCACGAAGTGTGTAGCCTGTGAAAGTGCAAAGCCAAGCACCAAAGCAGAGCTCAAAGGTAATACTTAATGATTAAAACGAGGATGCATATTCTGTGATTTATTTTTTGGTTTGCTCTGATTTTTTTTATTTTCTTCCCTGTTAAGCACAATTATTTTTTCCTTTGAGGTGTGGCAAAATTATTCGTTTTTCCTGTAGGAATATTGCCTAGATAACATCTGTTTCCACACTTTTCCCCAAGAATAAGTTTATCCTTTTTAGAGAAAAGCTTTCATTAATGACGTGCTTGTTCTTTACATGCCCTACACTTTGTTCATTTGGAGTTCAGACTAAAAACATCAAAGAAGTTCGTATACTTTTTAAAGCCAGGTGGTGGGCAGAAAACACAATTGTGAAAAGTTTTATGTAGAGAGGAAGCATGGGGTTTTCTTGTTTGTTTTACTGTTTGGTGGGTTGTTTTTTAAACAGTTTTGACTGGAAAGATCAGGACTAGAATGTAGTTCAAACCTTCACGTACTGCAGATACACCGTGGGTTACGGACTTGACATTCACTTATTTCTGCAGGTTTTGGTGCTGCGGCTGCGTCCACAAAATGCTGCCTTGCCATCATTTACATTCGGTGTTCACTCAGAGTGTTCAGGTGCAGAGTCTGCAGCTGCCTCACAGTTTATTTTGGGAAGGACAGAAGAGAAGCAGTACTTGCAAACCAGTACTTCAGGTAAACAGTGTATCTTTTGTCTTCACTTGTGCGCTTATGTCCATCAAGTAAGACCTCTGAAACCATAGTAGAAAAAATCTGCGGGATTTGATATGTTCATGTACTAGAGCTTTAGAAAAAGTTTAATTCCTATATGCAGCATGTCTTCTGTCCTGGTTATTGATACGTACGCAATTAGTAGCAATCCCTTTTTTGATCTCAACACTAGGTTTAGACAAAAAATTGCGACACCTTAAGGAACCTGTCCTGCATCTCATACAAGCACAGAAGTTGTAGTGTCTCAATGCTAGCAGTACAGTTGGTGGTAAAATCTTTAGTAGGGTGAAATAGAGGCCTCACACTTTTCAGAGAAAAAAAGAGATGAGAGAGAGTATCTTATTCCCACGTACTTGCAACTATGCTGCAGAGTGTACTGCTGTTACTCTAGTGCTACAAAGGTCCAAAAATCACTGAACAGTTATTAGCCAGTTTTGTATTCCTTTAATTTGTTGAAAGACTGCAGTAGAGGATTGAAGTTTTTATTGAGGATCACTGTGTGGAAAAATTCTGATTGTTAAATGTCATTTGTATGACTTAAGAACCACGTTTTAGAGTACAGAATTCAGTATTAATTCCAGAAGGGGTAAGGGGAAGGACATTAGCTAGTAATCCCGAACAAAAGCAGTGTATAGAGCTATACTGATTTTAATCGCAGTATTCTTACAGTTGGTCTGTTACTGAACAGATATGTTTTGGGGAGATATGGTGGCCAGGGAGGCGTGTGTGTTTGTGTGCTTCCTCTTCTAGTTAAGGTTCTGGGGTTTGGTTTAGTCAGGAAAATTCGATGAGGCACCTTGTGTAAAAGGAAATGTTAACCAGCATTTTTCAACACGGTGTAGTCCCTTAAAAGTGTCATAGATGAAAAGAGGCCATAAACGCTGGGGGAAAAAGTTAGTGGGAAACTGAGAGCAGGATCACATTCAGTAGTGAGAGAGCAGCAGCCTAGGGAAAGCTGATGAATGACTGTAACAGATAGTTCTATTTTAAGTGTAAAACAACACTCAGTACTTTATAATGGTGGTCTTACCAGAGGGTTCTTCTCCATGGCTCCTAAAAGCACGTCTTGAAGGCATTCGAGTGCAGTGAACTTAAGCTGTAAGAGTTGGGCTGGTAAGCTTGGCCTGATTTGAAGCTGTAGGCACGGGGCTATAATTTCTGAACAGGCTACAAAAGAAACTGTACCACTGTGCTTTTCAGTGCTCCGTTTAGCAAAGCCATCAAATTGTTGCAGGCAATTGATGTTGTTCTTCTAAGAGCACCTGAAAGATATTTTTGTTTGAAGAGTTCAGAGGTACCGGTTAATACTGGTTCAGATAATTACAGCCAGCTCTTGGTGTTTGTGACCAATAAAGTTTGTGGCTCCAAAAGGAGTGGGTTAGTGCTAACTGATTAACTGCTGTATATGCAGAAATATGGAATCTGATTACTTACGCAGAGAGCACTTAAAATGTATTGTTTTGCTGGCTCTCAGTGAGTTGCATCTTAATGCTACCAAGGAATAAGCTTTTTGCTTCTGGCCCAAGTTTTTTAATTTGGTGAAAGCCTTTTCTGTGCACGTGCACATGCCAGAGAGGTTGCTTAAGTAATAGAAGCTATAGTAGCTGCTATCTTCTGTTTTTTGTAGAAGACAGAAACTGAATTCGTTAGCTTTGTAACTGTTATGCATACTAGAATTGGTTTTCTCCCTTTTGAAAATAGTAGAGGGTATGCCTATGTCAGATTTGGTGAGCAAGGTGATCAGATGAGGGCACTGCAAGACTGCCAGAACGCACCAGGTCTGGGGGGAAAAGGAATCCGGCTGAGCATAGGAATTTCTAAAAGGTAACCAAGGAGTTGTGCATTGATACAGTTATTCTAAATAATCAGATTCTTGTAGCTCTGCCTTTGGAAAGTCTGTGGCCCTTGCTGTAGTGGCTGTACACAGGATGCAGTCTACAAAACCAGAAATGCAGAAGTCCTATGTTTTGACTCCCTGGATTCATCAACCTGCTTCAGGACGGCTGGGGGAATCCAACTGTTAAGTCTAGCCAGACAGCGCAACTTGGGCTTAGCTGCCATTGTAACCAGCCTTGTTTCTCAACAGTAGCAAAGCTGAATGCATTGGTAAATATTTTCAGGTTTGGGCCTGCATAAGGTAGAAGGGACAACAAGTGGTTTTATATGCTAGGGAGTTCTTGTTCTTAGAGCTTTCCCTCTAGTTTGAGAGAAGCACATAACTAGTTTTACAGTGGGTTGACAGGAAAGAAGTGGGGGGAAAAAATGGGAACGCAGGGAGAAAGCCAAAGGCGTTATTACTAGAACAGGTTTAGAATGCTATTCTTTGCTTTTCATGAGCTTAGGGCAATGGGGAGTTTAAAGCTTAGCACTTCCTGAGAGGGTTTCTTACTCTACCGGCTCAGTTCTATCACTTATTTAAGGCAATTCAGGTCTCTGAACGGTTAAAGAATTGACACCAAATTTGATGAACTTTGATCCAGGATACTGACAAAACAGGACTTCATATAAACAATTTCAGTATGTTCATGAGGTTAGCTTGTGTGTTCTGTTAAATAGTAAAAAATGACACTTCTGTTTCTGTTTACCTAGCATAATTCTGCAAATGTTGCCTCCTTCTGCTTTAGAATGGAAATGCTCTTCTCCAAGAGAGCACTGTCCAAACTTCTTTGCCAAAATTTTTTGATTAAATTAATATCGTTTTATTTTGAAAACAAGAATAAGCCACAAACATGTTTTCTTGCTTCGGCTATCCAGAAGAACGTCAACAGTATTTTCAGATTTTCCTTCCCTACACAACTGTATGTAGGAAGAGTGCAGTTGGAAGCAGAAGACCTAAGATGATGTATCTTCTGTTTGTTTACTACAGTAACAAGACAATGGATTACCTCTTTATTAGAACTTGTGTAGCTTTGCAGTATTGAAACAAATGTAGGTATTAAAATACACATCAGTAATACGTTTCTGAATGGCTGAGTACCGTGCTCTCTTAGCATTGAAATACCCAGCCATTGGATTAGTTTGTCCCTCATGTTTGCTTAGTTTGGAAGCTATTTCAGAATGCCTTCAGCTTGTATTCTTCCCCAAAAGCATAGAACTCACTTCTCTGCATCCCCAATTCAAGTCAGAGAAACTGGGCATTGCAAACACAGGAGGTCTGCCTGTACAGAATCAGTGAAGACAAGTCTAAACAGCGGATTTTTTTGAATATGCAGCTGGGTTATCTGAATGTTCTTTATGCAGTGTACATCAGTTTTAGTACAGATAGCACTTGTCTTGGTTCTTGTCATTAGTCTGAAGCTGCCCCTGAGAAAATCTTGAAAGGGAAAGTAGTGAAAGCTAATCAGCTGGCCCTTTCTTCTTAAGAACTAGTGTATTTTGTAATTCTCCCACTAATAATAAGGCGTCATGCTGAAGAATCGCGATTGTGTTGTTAAGCAAGACTGACTTCACCTGAGCGGTATAGTTGGCAGCTGTTGAATGTTTAATGGACTTTAAACAAACAAAAAAACTGAGCAGGTGGAGGTAGACATGGCAAACTGACAGGCAGCGTCAGATGCTTCTTTGAAATGGATAATCTGACTCCATTCCCTTCTTTCTGGAAATAAGATCTAGTAATTAACCAAACAAAAGATAGAAGGGTTAAGACTGCATCTTTAAAGCAGCTGTGCTTGATAAATGTCTCTGGTCTTAAATCAATCTTTAGCAAAGCACAGAGACTTAGCAGCAGCTTGCTTATGCCAACGCTAAAAATACTTGATGTGTACAGGTAACCATGTCAAGGCTCTGGAGTTAATCCATGAGAACAATTCCTTCTGGTATTGGCAAAGGTGAGGATGCTTGCTTCTATAGAAATGAGGTTTTGAGCTGTGACTTAAGCTGTCACTTAGGTGACTGTTTAGGAAAGCTTCCTTTTAAGTTTTGAAGTATGTAAGCTGACAAATTGTTTAAGTTCAGAACTGGGTTTACAGTCTCTTGTTCTCTGACTGTATGCAACTTCTCATGTTTCAGACTGAAAGCAGAATTGCAGCGGTACCAGTCATACAACTATAATGATTATTGCCAAGAGTACCAGAACTACCACTCGCAGAGGAGTTACGATGCTTACGCTGACTACAACTACAGCTCCTATGCTCCCTGTGACAGCATGCAAGCTGTTGGAGACTGCTCTTTAGGAGATTCTTTAATGGCTCCAGCTGTTTTTGAGGTAAAGATACTGCACGCTTGCTGTAAAGAAAATATTTCACAGATAATACGTTGTACAGATTTGTGTGAATCAGCAAAAAGAATCCGAAGTTGAAAACATGCTTTCTGCTTAGTGTGAAGTTAAAAGAGCAGATTCCATTCAGAGGTGTTTGTATTTAAGTGCTTAAATAGTAAATCCATAGAATTAGTGATTTATACACCATTATTTGTTCACGCATACCAAAGAATGGTTTTGACAGCATAATTGCTTCTTCTGTTCCTGTTCTTCTGATTTGCTTTGCTTAAAGCAAATTAAACAGTTGTTGTAAGTGGTCTTATCGTGGTCAATGTATTAGTTGTGACCTCCGGAGGTCCCTTCCAACCTGTACTGTAATATTGGCTTTCTTCTAAAAATAAATAGATAAAATGCCATCTATCCTTGTAGTTGTAGGAAGAAGGAATGGATTGAGACTGCAGCACTTTGAATCTGTGATGCTTTCTGAAATGAGTTATGATTAAACTTAGCCTTTTCTGTCTTTCAGGAATCTTTGGTTATGACTGCAATCGGTGATGACCTAATTACTGACGGTAATAAGGGTTCTATCATTGTCACTTGAGTTTAGCCATCCTTGTGCCTTTTAACAATACAAGCCAACCTCTACTGGATGAAGAACATCTTGAAAATTCAGCTGAGGTCAAACCTCTGTGGGGTTGATCTGCAATCAGCTGGGGTTTTAAAGCTGATACAGCATACACTGACCGCATCAAGTAAAACGGGACACTGTCAATGCTTCGCAGCAGGTTTCTTGTACCTGTGCCTTCATTCCCATTTGAAAATGGTCTGACAGAATTTTGTTCTTTGTATTGGTTCCGCTAAACAGATTTTATATTAGAAACTCAGTAATATGCAAAAGCTTTGTTCTCCACCCTGAGGTAAAAGCTTATGTTGCAGATTCCAAAAGGAGGATTCAGCTTGCACTTACAAATACGGTACAAAACATATTTGTGTCCTGGAAGGTTTGCAAAGTTCCTCACGTGGAGGCATTTTGTGTTAGTGTTTAGAAACTATCCTATGTAACGTGTATTGCCGTAGAAGTGAATTAAATGACTCTTGGGAGGGTTTCATGGCTGATTATCCTTAAACGTTATCTTTACTATCTTAAACATTGTCTTTGTCTTTATCTTGAAAGACAATTCTAGTCCCAGCCTTCTAATATACAAATTCCCAAAAGTTGGAGCTGTGAGGCTCAAAATTTTAGAGGACTAAATACCTCACTAAAATTAGTAGATCTAATAGCTTATTACACTTAGCTTAAAATACATTTTATTAGCCATTTCACATGAAGTTTTTTTGTGCGCATGCCTCAGATTTGATACTTGGACTTACCAGGCTTTTATTTTCAGATCCACAGCTCTACTTGGATGTTGATGAAATGAACAGACAATTCACGGAGACAAGCGAAGAACTCTACGATTCACTCATGAATTGTCACTGGCAACCTCTGGATACGGTCACTTCTGAAATCCCCTCTGCTATTTAAGTGTCTTCTAGAGCATGACCGTTAGGACCAAAGTGCTAAAACTACATTTCTTCTACATTATTCTAGCTCATAAGTTTTAAAGCACAATGATAGGTTGGGGTTTTTTTGCTATGCTTTTGACAGTTTCTGTAATCTTTTTGTTCATCACTCTCTTCTTGGAGCATCATGAAGTCATGTAAATATTCGAGAAATGTAAAGAGGTAAATGGGGTCTAAAGATAGACTTGCCTGTGTAAATAAAAAATTTGTTTCTGCAAACCTGCCAGCAAGGGATTTTACTTGTACCTGTGTGCAGCACGTTCTCTTCCGGCTTATGGAATTTAACAAGGTAGTAAGGGTATTTCATCTGTCTTTATTTTTATATGGGCATTAGGACACAAGCAAAATCTAGCTTTCCCTTGTTTTCCTGGTTCCTTAGGTAAGCGACAAGCCAAGCCTTTCATGTGCTTGCTTAGACTGGAAGTATGTATGGGAGACACTCACAGGCCTTGCTATGGAAACACCTGTGCCCACTTTTTCCTGCAGGCTGCTGGCTCTAACTGTACTACTGATACATGCTAGGTCAGCTAAAATCGGCTTATAAATAGGGTATGTTAAGCATACGGAAGTGTAGACTTCAACTGCCATAGCTACAAACATCCCGTGGAATGAGGATGGTGTCTGCTGGCACTCTCTGCATCAGCATTCAGTTTTCCCTTGCCCTTCTTACTGTTAGACTTCTCAGCTGACGCTTTACAGCGAAGAAATTGCTACAACATAATCCGTGTTCTTAAACCTAAAAAAAAAAAATCTTGGAGAAAACAACTTACTGGTTTTCCCTCCTTGCTGGCAAGGAGAAAAATAGTCCACCAGGAACAACAAAAAAATCCTAGTAACAGCTCCTTAAGTTATACCCTCTGCTACCCTCTCTAATTGCTCTGGTCTTCCTTCATTCACGGTAATGAAGTTTTAAAGCTCTGGTAGAAGGATGACAGTACTCAAGTCAAAGGAGATGAGAGCAATGAGGAAAGCTTTGCTTTAAGCTAGAGCAGTCTTGCGAGTTGCTGCCTTTATGCTGTTCTTATCTTGAAGGGTACAGAGTCTTTTCCAGTCATAGGGACTCCATAACCCTATGAATATGGAGAAATAGTTGCTAATTAACAGTGTGTATAATAAGTAAGTGAGGCTGGAAACAAAAGAATATTCCTCCAAGAAAAAAAAGGAAGCAGAAATTACTGTACTTAATAGCTGGGGAAGCTGTTAAAGCTAGTTGACACAGTTGTGGTACTGCCGTGTGTGTTTTGGGGGCAACATAAACCATAATTGCTGTGATGGCAGGTAAGAATCCAATTCTTTTTTATGGCTTAGTGTAGTCAGTGAAAGCAGTGGTCCTAAGCTGCATGCTGTTCTTAAATGTAATGCAAATTCTCTTTTGTGACTCCTCAGTACTTCCAGGTTACTTGTAGCTGATCACCAGCAACTGCTTCTGTTAGCTATTAGCTGTTGGGTTTTTGCTAGGAATACTTTCAGTCCTGAATTGAAATGATGACATCCTGAAACAGAAGAGGCTCTTGGAGTATTGTAGGAAGCACATTCTTCCTGGTTCTAGTGCAGGTGTACATGTAGGAGGAGACAGAAGGCAAAGTACCTCACATAGGTGGAGGGGGTGAGGTGGCATCACAGTTAGAGCTGTTGCAGTTAACTCTTCCCAAAGCATGAAAGCAACGTGGCTGGGAACAGGGATTTGTTGGGTTGCTTCTTTGTGTGAGCCAGGGAGTCTTTTGAGGGGCAGATTAATAAGAATATGACACAAGGTAGAGGTGGAATAGATGAAGCAAAGAATCTGGGTGGGAAAAGGGTTGCTTGTACGTGTCTATGGAATTGTTTCAGGGGACTGAGCTGGGGCAAATTCAAGATAATAGATGCAGCCTCCTTGAATTTGGATGGCAGTGCTGAAGCTTCAAAACCTTACAAGGTTTGATGCCACTTCAATTGTAGTGCATAGCTGTGGTACTTGAGCTCAGAAGTGCAAACTGCACAGGATTTTTTTATCTATTTTCTTCAACGTGAGCAGCAAAACATCTTCCAGGAATGTGCCTGGGTGCTACGCTGCTTTGACACGGCTTGCTTTGCATCACCAAACACAGTAGTTAGGTTGCATCGAGTACTTTGTGGAAACATTCATTGTGTTGTCACCCAGAAATGGGATGCTACAGATGTGTGTTGGCCCGGCAGTATCAGTGCTGGTTTTTGGCCTTTGAGAGGTTGGTCCATAACATGTGACCTGTGTAACGAGAGGCCCACATAGATTGGTGACTTCATTAAGTCTGATACTGTGGTGGTGTGTGACCCAAGGCCCTGAACGTCAGAAAATCAGGCTGTGGCCACCTATTTTATGCAGACTTTGCCTATTAACAAGGTCTCTACACTGTACGTTAGAGACGTGCGCCTCCTTTTCCGGACTAGATAGTGAAAATACCAGTTTTGTAGTTCAGTGAATGAGATTGGTTGGGCTGTTTGTTCTCCAGAGCTGAAAAATGTTGGGAGTGTATTCTCTTGGAGTCCACAGAAATGAAAATGATGAGAGGAAGAGAACGTTGGTTGCAGCCCGCGTGCTGCTGTTATAAAGTAGTTCTCTGATGTCTTTTTCCCTCTGCTGAGACTTATCAGCCTATCGTCCTTTCCTGTTAGGAGCGCATACCTGGCTTGGGATGGTGTGCGGCAGTGCAGATTCTTTACCGTAAGAGCACAGTGAATGCCAGACTTCTTCCTGTACTGCCGTGTTAACCATGAGTCACAAATTCAGGAAGCAGTGATTGCATCGGAACTGCTAGAATGCTTTGCGGAGTCTTTTTACTGGGTAAACTTCACAGCTGCAGTTACAACTTCCAGCCTGTGTTAGCTGAACACATCGTACTGGTGCCCGCCATCAGTTTGACAAAGATGGGATTGCAGTAGGAACTTGCTTTCTTCCTTCTTTTTAATTAAACAAGTCTTTGAAGCAACTTTTCCAACACCGCCATACTTCACTTCTTCCAGTTATTTTCTGTTTTACTTAGCTGAAATGTTTTTTTTTCTTCCAAGCTTGAGGAAGTTCTCTACAAGAACGTCCCGTAATGATTTCATAAACTCTTTTCGTTGTACCTAGCTGCAACAGAGAGTGCTTTTATTCAAAAACCTGCTGGTTTTCTTTTCCAAGAAGTAGTGGGGTTTTTCCTATCTCTTCACTGATGGGAAAGGCTGTAGGACAGTAGCTTGAGGGGCTACTAATGCTGTCATCAGTGAGGCGGGAAAAGGCAGGAGTCCGAAACGGGTAAAAAGTACTTAAAAGGATACCAAAAGAGTAAACGGTACTTAAGCCGTGGATGTTTCTTTTTGCAGGGATGCTCCGGACCAACCGCTTCTTTCTAGCGCTACCTCAAAGTAACTTGCAGATAGAACTCACAGGGAAGGTTGATCAAATGGTGATGATCGCTGTCATTCTGCTGGACACGCAGATACTTGCCTTTCGTTTTGGCTCATTTTTAATAGCAATTAACTTCAGTGCCTCGCGTTAATAGACACCGTTTGACTGCATCGGCAAATGTTTCTGAGTCGTGAGTGTCGTTAAAGGCCTGTCACCTGTTGTGGTTTAACCCGGCTGGCAGCTAAACACCACACAGCCGTTCGCTCACCCTCCCCCCTCCCTCTCTGGGATGGGGGAGAGAAACGGGAAAGTGAAGCCGGTGAGTTGAGATAAAGACAGTTTATTAAGACAGGAATATAATAATAACAATAATAGTAATAATAGTGATAATGATAATAGTATTAATAATAATAATGTGTAAGAAAACAAGTGATGCACAACGCAATTGCTCACCACCCGCTGACCGATGCCCAGCCTATTCCCGAGCAGCCGGCCCCCCACCCCGGCCAGCCACCCCTATGTATTGTTTAGCATGACGCCAGATGGTATGGAATACCCCTTTGGCCAGTTTGGGTCAGCTGTCCTGGGTCTGTCCCCTCCCAGCTCCTGCTGCACCCCCAGCCTGCTCGCTGGCGGGACAGAGCGAGAAGCCGAAAAGTCCTTGGCCTGGTGTAAACACTGCTCTGCAACAATTAAAACATCAGCATGTTATCAGCGCTCTTCTCATCCTAATCCAAAACATAGCACCCTACCAGCTACTATGAGGGAAAATTAACTCTGTCCTAACTGGAACCAGGACAAACTGCTTCAGCACTTTTGATCTTTTACAAACTCAGCTAAATTATTTAAGTTCTACTTTGGGCACCGTGTTCCTTCATCAGCCAGGATTTTGTGGATAGAGTTGAGTCTTCTTATCACGCGAGGCCAATAAAACAACTGAGTAATTTAAACCTTTGTGGCTGCTCCCACCCCCAACACTTTCCCATTCCCATGACGACTTCTCATCCCCCAAATGACTTCTCACCCCCAGGTCTCACTCGGGGACCCACCACCCGCAGCCGCTCCCCATCAGGAGCAGACATCCCCAAACCAATTGGCGACGCGGGCAGCGGCAGAGGGCTGCGTTCAGCCCCCACCCCCCCCACCCCCCCCGCTGACCGATGCAGGAAATAAGTGCAGGCAGAGGCTTTGCAGGGTGGAACAGTTTGTAATTTATTCCCGGGGTAATTAATTGTGGCTGCCACCCCCAGCCCGTCCCCAGGTGAGGCCCGGCCGCCTGCTCAGGCGGGGGGCCCGGCCTGCCGGCCCGTGCGGTCTCCGGCCCCCGGCTCCTCCTGCCTGACCCTATGCAGCCAGGACGTGTCCCCGACGTCGTCGTCCTGCTGGGACCTTGGCAGTCTGCGCCCCACCTGCCCCGCGTGCCAGGAGAAGCTCCTGACGAGCTCTCCTGCCATGGAGGGGCTGCGCTCCCTGCGCCGGGGCGAGACGCTGCGGGAGCGGTAGCTGGAGGGGCTCGTCTGGCGCTGCTGCTGCTGCTGCCGCTGCCCCAGCCGTGCGTTGCGCTGGAACCTCCTGCGTGGTCGTCGGGCCAGGCGCACGATGCCAATGATGTGCCCGCGGCACAGCGGGCAGGTGTCTCTTTCGGCAGCCCAGACGTGGACACACTCCAGGCAGAAGATGTGCCTGCAGGGGTCGATGCGAGCCGCGCTGGACATGCGCTCCAAACAGATGGGGCACGTCTCCTCCTCGGGGGCCTCCTCTGGCTGCCGCCGTGGCCGCCAGCTCATGATGCCTGTGGCCGCCGCAACGTGGAGCTGGTTTTCGTCTGGGGGAGGCTGCCCTGCTGCCAGGCACTTAGCAGCAGCCTGGGGTCTTCAGCACCCCCCGGGTCGCCGGCAGGACCTCGATGCCTTGCGTGTCGCTGTCTGGATCTCGACGCTTGGCGTGACACCAGCAGGACTACTGCAGATAGGAGCAGGAAGAAAACATTGCAGCAGCAAAGAGACATCAGCTTTCTAGGTTCAACCAATTGTCTAGAGTACTGTAGCGGTAACTGTTCTGTGTATGGATTGCAGACATTGCCGTTAGAATGGCAAATCTGCTTGTGGTAGGTTATACATGGCAAGACCGCGCTTAGGACAGATGAGGCACATAGATGTCTATAGATTTGAGAACATTACCGAAGGACCTCGATGGCTCGGGTGCAACAGCAATGGCTTCGCGTGTGCCTCTCGGCACACCTCCGCCTCTCTCTTTCCTTCCAGCCTTAGGACCTCGAGCTTTCGATACCACCAGCTGGACTGGCCGCAGGCGCGCCGCTCAGGGCATTTATAGCCAGCCACCTTTTGTGAGGCAATAGGGTGACATCACCAGGGTCTCGGGGTGCCCCTGTTGGCAGCACTGACAGAGGTCACCTGACTGTTGCAAGAAAATGCTGATGTGAGATGGCTGCTCCATGCTGACAGAAGCCAAGCAAGGAGAGCGGTATCAGGCTAATTAAGAAAAGCCATCTCGGAAGAGACCGAACCCAAGAGTGGGCCAAGGAGTGGGCCCTAAGGTATCAAGAATAAAGTGTCACTTCAAATACGTTCAAATACGTGAGACTCCCATCAAGTCAGTGCTTGATGGGCACCCCGAGACCCTGGTGATGTCACCCTATTGCCTCACAAAAGGTGGCTGGCTATAAACGCCCTGAGCGGCGCGCCTGCGGCCAGTCCAGCTGGCGGTATCGAAAGCTCGAGGTCCTAAGGCTGGAAGGAAAGAGAGAGGCGGAGGTGTGCCGAGAGGCACACGCGAAGCCATTGCTGTTGCACCCGAGCCATCGAGGTCCTTCGGTAATGTTCTCAAATCTATAGACATCTATGTGCCTCATCTGTCCTAAGCGCGGTCTTGCCATGTATAACCTACCACAAGCAGATTTGCCATTCTAACGGCAATGTCTGCAATCCATACACAGAACAGTTACCGCTACAGTACTCTAGACAATTGGTTGAACCTAGAAAGCTGATGTCTCTTTGCTGCTGCAATGTTTTCTTCCTGCTCCTATCTGCAGTAGTCCTGCTGGTGTCACGCCAAGCGTCGAGATCCAGACAGCGACACGCAAGGCATCGAGGTCCTGCCGGCGACCCGGGGGGTGCTGAAGACCCCAGGCTGCTGCTAAGTGCCTGGCAGCAGGGCAGCCTCCCCCAGACGAAAACCAGCTCCACGTTGCGGCGGCCACAGGCATCATGAGCTGGCGGCCACGGCGGCAGCCAGAGGAGGCCCCCGAGGAGGAGACGTGCCCCATCTGTTTGGAGCGCATGTCCAGCGCGGCTCGCATCGACCCCTGCAGGCACATCTTCTGCCTGGAGTGTGTCCACGTCTGGGCTGCCGAAAGAGACACCTGCCCGCTGTGCCGCGGGCACATCATTGGCATCGTGCGCCTGGCCCGACGACCACGCAGGAGGTTCCAGCGCAACGCACGGCTGGGGCAGCGGCAGCAGCAGCAGCAGCGCCAGACGAGCCCCTCCAGCTACCGCTCCCGCAGCGTCTCGCCCCGGCGCAGGGAGCGCAGCCCCTCCATGGCAGGAGAGCTCGTCAGGAGCTTCTCCTGGCACGCGGGGCAGGTGGGGCGCAGACTGCCAAGGTCCCAGCAGGACGACGACGTCGGGGACACGTCCTGGCTGCATAGGGTCAGGCAGGAGGAGCCGGGGGCCGGAGACCGCACGGGCCGGCAGGCCGGGCCCCCCGCCTGAGCAGGCGGCCGGGCCTCACCTGGGGACGGGCTGGGGGTGGCAGCCACAATTAATTACCCCGGGAATAAATTACAAACTGTTCCACCCTGCAAAGCCTCTGCCTGCACTTATTTCCTGCATCGGTCAGCGGGGGGGGGTGGGGGGGGTGGGGGCTGAACGCAGCCCTCTGCCGCTGCCCGCGTCGCCAATTGGTTTGGGGATGTCTGCTCCTGATGGGGAGCGGCTGCGGGTGGTGGGTCCCCGAGTGAGACCTGGGGGTGAGAAGTCATTTGGGGGATGAGAAGTCGTCATGGGAATGGGAAAGTGTTGGGGGTGGGAGCAGCCACAAAGGTTTAAATTACTCAGTTGTTTTATTGGCCTCGCGTGATAAGAAGACTCAACTCTATCCACAAAATCCTGGCTGATGAAGGAACACGGTGCCCAAAGTAGAACTTAAATAATTTAGCTGAGTTTGTAAAAGATCAAAAGTGCTGAAGCAGTTTGTCCTGGTTCCAGTTAGGACAGAGTTAATTTTCCCTCATAGTAGCTGGTAGGGTGCTATGTTTTGGATTAGGATGAGAAGAGCGCTGATAACATGCTGATGTTTTAATTGTTGCAGAGCAGTGTTTACACCAGGCCAAGGACTTTTCGGCTTCTCGCTCTGTCCCGCCAGCGAGCAGGCTGGGGGTGCAGCAGGAGCTGGGAGGGGACAGACCCAGGACAGCTGACCCAAACTGGCCAAAGGGGTATTCCATACCATCTGGCGTCATGCTAAACAATACATAGGGGTGGCTGGCCGGGGTGGGGGGCCGGCTGCTCGGGAATAGGCTGGGCATCGGTCAGCGGGTGGTGAGCAATTGCGTTGTGCATCACTTGTTTTCTTACACATTATTATTATTAATACTATTATCATTATCACTATTATTACTATTATTGTTATTATTATATTCCTGTCTTAATAAACTGTCTTTATCTCAACTCACCGGCTTCACTTTCCCGTTTCTCTCCCCCATCCCAGAGAGGGAGGGGGGAGGGTGAGCGAACGGCTGTGTGGTGTTTAGCTGCCAGCCGGGTTAAACCACAACAGGTGACAGGCCTTTAACGACACTCACGACTCAGAAACATTTGCCGATGCAGTCAAACGGTGTCTATTAACGCGAGGCACTGAAGTTAATTGCTATTAAAAATGAGCCAAAACGAAAGGCAAGTATCTGCGTGTCCAGCAGAATGACAGCGATCATCACCATTTGATCAACCTTCCCTGTGAGTTCTATCTGCAAGTTACTTTGAGGTAGCGCTAGAAAGAAGCGGTTGGTCCGGAGCATCCCTGCAAAAAGAAACATCCACGGCTTAAGTACCGTTTACTCTTTTGGTATCCTTTTAAGTACTTTTTACCCGTTTCGGACTCCTGCCTTTTCCCACCTCACTGATGACAGCATTAGTAGCCCCTCAAGCTACTGTCCTACAGCCTTTCCCATCAGTGAAGAGATAGGAAAAACCCCACTACTTCTTGGAAAAGAAAACCAGCAGGTTTTTGAATAAAAGCACTCTCTGTTGCAGCTAGGTACAACGAAAAGAGTTTATGAAATCATTACGGGACATTCTTGTAGAAAACTTCCTCAAGCTTGGAAGAAAAAAAACCATTTCAGCTAAGTAAAACAGAAAATAACTGGAAGAAGTGAAGTATGGCGGTGTTGGAAAAGTTGCTTCAAAGACTTGTTTAATTAAAAAGAAGGAAGAAAGCAAGTTCCTACTGCAATCCCATCTTTGTCAAACTGATGGCGGGCACCAGTACGATGTGTTCAGCTAACACAGGCTGGAAGTTGTAACTGCAGCTGTGAAGTTTACCCAGTAAAAAGACTCCGCAAAGCATTCTAGCAGTTCCGATGCAATCACTGCTTCCTGAATTTGTGACTCATGGTTAACACGGCAGTACAGGAAGAAGTCTGGCATTCACTGTGCTCTTACGGTAAAGAATCTGCACTGCCGCACACCATCCCAAGCCAGGTATGCGCTCCTAACAGGAAAGGACGATAGGCTGATAAGTCTCAGCAGAGGGAAAAAGACATCAGAGAACTACTTTATAACAGCAGCACACGGGCTGCAACCAACGTTCTCTTCCTCTCATCATTTTCATTTCTGTGGACTCCAAGAGAATACACTCCCAACATTTTTCAGCTCTGGAGAACAAACAGCCCAACCAATCTCATTCACTGAACTACAAAACTGGTATTTTCGCTATCTAGTCCGGAAAAGGAGGCGCACGTCTCTAACGTACAGTGTAGAGACCTTGTTAATAGGCAAAGTCTGCATAAAATAGGTGGCCACAGCCTGATTTTCTGACGTTCAGGGCCTTGGGTCACACACCACCACAGTATCAGACTTAATGAAGTCACCAATCTATGTGGGCCCCTCATTACACAGGTCACATGTTATGGACCAACCTCTCAAAGGCCAAAAAACAGCACTGATACTGCCGGGCCAACACATATCTGTAGCATCCCATTTCTGGGTGACAACACAATGAATGTTTCCACAAAGTACTCGATGCAACCTAACTACTGTGTTTGGTGATGCAAAGCAAGCCGTGTCAAAGCAGCGTAGCACCCAGGCACATTCCTGGAAGATGTTTTGCTGCTCACGTTGAAGAAAATAGATAAAAAAATCCTGTGCAGTTTGCACTTCTGAGCTCAAGTACCACAGCTATGCACTACAATTGAAGTGGCATCAAAGCTTGTAAGGTTTTGAAGCTTCAGCACTGCCATCCAAATTCAAGGAGGCTGCATCTATTATCTTGAATTTGCCCCAGCTCAGTCCCCTGAAACAATTCCATAGACACGTACAAGCAACCCTTTTCCCACCCAGATTCTTTGCTTCATCTATTCCACCTCTACCTTGTGTCATATTCTTATTAATCTGCCCCTCAAAAGACTCCCTGGCTCACACAAAGAAGCAACCCAACAAATCCCTGTTCCCAGCCACGTTGCTTTCATGCTTTGGGAAGAGTTAACTGCAACAGCTCTAACTGTGATGCCACCTCACCCCCTCCACCTATGTGAGGTTCTTTGCCTTCTGTCTCCTCCTACATGTACACCTGCACTAGAACCAGGAAGAATGTGCTTCCTACAATACTCCAAGAGCCTCTTCTGTTTCAGGATGTCATCATTTCAATTCAGGACTGAAAGTATTCCTAGCAAAAACCCAACAGCTAATAGCTAACAGAAGCAGTTGCTGGTGATCAGCTACAAGTAACCTGGAAGTACTGAGGAGTCACAAAAGAGAATTTGCATTACATTTAAGAACAGCATGCAGCTTAGGACCACTGCTTTCACTGACTACACTAAGCCATAAAAAAGAATTGGATTCTTACCTGCCATCACAGCAATTATGGTTTATGTTGCCCCCAAAACACACACGGCAGTACCACAACTGTGTCAACTAGCTTTAACAGCTTCCCCAGCTATTAAGTACAGTAATTTCTGCTTCCTTTTTTTTCTTGGAGGAATATTCTTTTGTTTCCAGCCTCACTTACTTATTATACACACTGTTAATTAGCAACTATTTCTCCATACTCATAGGGTTATGGAGTCCCTATGACTGGAAAAGACTCTGTACCCTTCAAGATAAGAACAGCATAAAGGCAGCAACTCGCAAGACTGCTCTAGCTTAAAGCAAAGCTTTCCTCATTGCTCTCATCTCCTTTGACTTGAGTACTGTCATCCTTCTACCAGAGCTTTAAAAACTTCATTACCACGAATGAAGGAAGACCAGAGCAATCAGAGAGGGTAGCAGAGGGTATAACTTAAGGAGCTGTTACTAGGATTTTTTTGTTGTTCCTGGTGGACTATTTTTCTCCTTGCCAGCAAGGAGGGAAAACCAGCAAGTTGTTTTCTCCAAGATTTGTTTTTTTTAGGTTTAAGAACACGGATTATGTTGTAGCAATTTCTTCGCTGTAAAGCGTCAGCTGAGAAGTCTAACAGTAAGAAGGGCAAGGGAAAACTGAATGCTGATGCAGAGAGTGCCAGCAGACATCATCCTCATTCCACGGGATGTTTGTAGCTATGGCAGTTGAAGTCTACACTTCCATATGCTTAACATACCCTATTTATAAGCCAATTTTAGCTGACCTAGCATGTATCAGTAGTACAGTTAGAGCCAGCAGCCTGCAGGAAAAAGTGGGCACAGGTGTTTCCATAGCAAGGCCTGTGAGTGTCTCCCATACATACTTCCAGTCTAAGCAAGCACATGAAAGGCTTGGCTTGTCGCTTACCTAAGGAACCAGGAAAACAAGGGAAAGCTAGATTTTGCTTGTGTCCTAATGCCCATATAAAAATAAAGACAGATGAAATACCCTTACTACCTTGTTAAATTCCATAAGCCGGAAGAGAACGTGCTGCACACAGGTACAAGTAAAATCCCTTGCTGGCAGGTTTGCAGAAACAAATTTTTTATTTACACAGGCAAGTCTTATCTTTAAGATAAGACCCCATTTACCTCTTTACATTTCTCGAATATTTACATGACTTCATGATGCTCCAAGAAGAGAGTGATGAACAAAAAGATTACAGAAACTGTCAAAAGCATAGCAAAAAAACCCCAACCTATCATTGTGCTTTAAAACTTATGAGCTAGAATAATGTAGAAGAAATGTAGTTTTAGCACTTTGGTCCTAACGGTCATGCTCTAGAAGACACTTAAATAGCAGAGGGGATTTCAGAAGTGACCGTATCCAGAGGTTGCCAGTGACAATTCATGAGTGAATCGTAGAGTTCTTCGCTTGTCTCCGTGAATTGTCTGTTCATTTCATCAACATCCAAGTAGAGCTGTGGATCTGAAAATAAAAGCCTGGTAAGTCCAAGTATCAAATCTGAGGCATGCGCACAAAAAAACTTCATGTGAAATGGCTAATAAAATGTATTTTAAGCTAAGTGTAATAAGCTATTAGATCTACTAATTTTAGTGAGGTATTTAGTCCTCTAAAATTTTGAGCCTCACAGCTCCAACTTTTGGGAATTTGTATATTAGAAGGCTGGGACTAGAATTGTCTTTCAAGATAAAGACAAAGACAATGTTTAAGATAGTAAAGATAACGTTTAAGGATAATCAGCCATGAAACCCTCCCAAGAGTCATTTAATTCACTTCTACGGCAATACACGTTACATAGGACAGTTTCTAAACACTAACACAAAATGCCTCCACGTGAGGAACTTTGCAAACCTTCCAGGACACAAATATGTTTTGTACCGTATTTGTAAGTGCAAGCTGAATCCTCCTTTTGGAATCTGCAACATAAGCTTTTACCTCAGGGTGGAGAACAAAGCTTTTGCATATTACTGAGTTTCTAATATAAAATCTGTTTAGCGGAACCAATACAAAGAACAAAATTCTGTCTTAGACTATTTTCAAATGGGAATGAAGGCACAGGTACAAGAAACCTGCTGCGAAGCATTGACAGTGTCCCGTTTTACTTGATGCGGTCAGTGTATGCTGTATCAGCTTTAAAACCCCAGCTGATTGCAGATCAACCCCACAGAGGTTTGACCTCAGCTGAATTTTCAAGATGTTCTTCATCCAGTAGAGGTTGGCTTGTATTGTTAAAAGGCACAAGGATGGCTAAACTCAAGTGACAATGATAGAACCCTTATTACCGTCAGTAATTAGGTCATCACCGATTGCAGTCATAACTGAAGATTCCTGAAAGACAGAAAAGGCTAAGTTTAATCATAACTCATTTCAGAAAGCATCACAGATTCAAAGTGCTGCAGTCTCAACCCATTCCTTCTTCCTACAACTACAAGGATAGATGGCATTTTATCTATTTATTTTTAGAAGAAAGCCAATATTACAGTACAGGTTGGAAGGGACCTCCGGAGGTCACAACTAATACATTGACCACGATAAGACCACTTACAACAACTGTTTAATTTGCTTTAAGCAAAGCAAATCAGAAGAACAGGAACAGAAGAAGCAATTATGCTGTCAAAACCATTCTTTGGTATGCGTGAACAAATAATGGTGTATAAATCACTAATTCTATGGATTTACTATTTAAGCACTTAAATACAAACACCTCTGAATGGAATCTGCTCTTTTAACTTCACACTAAGCAGAAAGCATGTTTTCAACTTCGGATTCTTTTTGCTGATTCACACAAATCTGTACAACGTATTATCTGTGAAATATTTTCTTTACAGCAAGCGTGCAGTATCTTTACCTCAAAAACAGCTGGAGCCATTAAAGAATCTCCTAAAGAGCAGTCTCCAACAGCTTGCATGCTGTCACAGGGAGCATAGGAGCTGTAGTTGTAGTCAGCGTAAGCATCGTAACTCCTCTGCGAGTGGTAGTTCTGGTACTCTTGGCAATAATCATTATAGTTGTATGACTGGTACCGCTGCAATTCTGCTTTCAGTCTGAAACATGAGAAGTTGCATACAGTCAGAGAACAAGAGACTGTAAACCCAGTTCTGAACTTAAACAATTTGTCAGCTTACATACTTCAAAACTTAAAAGGAAGCTTTCCTAAACAGTCACCTAAGTGACAGCTTAAGTCACAGCTCAAAACCTCATTTCTATAGAAGCAAGCATCCTCACCTTTGCCAATACCAGAAGGAATTGTTCTCATGGATTAACTCCAGAGCCTTGACATGGTTACCTGTACACATCAAGTATTTTTAGCGTTGGCATAAGCAAGCTGCTGCTAAGTCTCTGTGCTTTGCTAAAGATTGATTTAAGACCAGAGACATTTATCAAGCACAGCTGCTTTAAAGATGCAGTCTTAACCCTTCTATCTTTTGTTTGGTTAATTACTAGATCTTATTTCCAGAAAGAAGGGAATGGAGTCAGATTATCCATTTCAAAGAAGCATCTGACGCTGCCTGTCAGTTTGCCATGTCTACCTCCACCTGCTCAGTTTTTTTGTTTGTTTAAAGTCCATTAAACATTCAACAGCTGCCAACTATACCGCTCAGGTGAAGTCAGTCTTGCTTAACAACACAATCGCGATTCTCCAGCATGACGCCTTATTATTAGTGGGAGAATTACAAAATACGCTGGTTCTTAAGAAGAAAGGGCCAGCTGATTAGCTTTCACTACTTTCCCTTTCAAGATTTTCTCAGGGGCAGCTTCAGACTAATGACAAGAACCAAGACAAGTGCTATCTGTACTAAAACTGAGGTACACTGCATAAAGAACATTCAGATAACCCAGCTGCATATTCAAAAAAATCCGCTGTTTAGACTTGTCTTCACTGATTCTGTACAGGCAGACCTCCTGTGTTTGCAGTGCCCAGTTTCTCTGACTTGAATTGGGGATGCAGAGAAGTGAGTTCTATGCTTTTGGGGAAGAATACAAGCTGAAGGCATTCTGAAATAGCTTCCAAACTAAGCAAACATGAGGGACAAACTAATCCAATGGCTGGGTATTTCAATGCTAAGAGAGCACGGTACTCAGCCATTCAGAAACGTATTACTGATGTGTATTTTAATACCTACATTTGTTTCAATACTGCAAAGCTACACAAGTTCTAATAAAGAGGTAATCCATTGTCTTGTTACTGTAGTAAACAAACAGAAGATACATCATCTTAGGTCTTCTGCTTCCAACTGCACTCTTCCTACATACAGTTGTGTAGGGAAGGAAAATCTGAAAATACTGTTGACGTTCTTCTGGATAGCCGAAGCAAGAAAACATGTTTGTGGCTTATTCTTGTTTTCAAAATAAAACAATATTAATTTAATCAAAAAATTTTGGCAAAGAAGTTTGGACAGTGCTCTCTTGGAGAAGAGCATTTCCATTCTAAAGCAGAAGGAGGCAACATTTGCAGAATTATGCTAGGTAAACAGAAACAGAAGTGTCATTTTTTACTATTTAACAGAACACACAAGCTAACCTCATGAACATACTGAAATTGTTTATATGAAGTCCTGTTTTGTCAGTATCCTGGATCAAAGTTCATCAAATTTGGTATCAATTCTTTAACCGTTCAGAGACCTGAATTGCCTTAAATAAGTGATAGAACTGAGCCGGTAGAGTAAGAAACCCTCTCAGGAAGTGCTAAGCTTTAAACTCCCCATTGCCCTAAGCTCATGAAAAGCAAAGAATAGCATTCTAAACCTGTTCTAGTAATAACGCCTTTGGCTTTCCCCCTGTGTTCCCATTTTTCCCCCCCACTTCTTTCCTGTCAACCCACTGTAAAACTAGTTATGTGCTTCTCTCAAACTAGAGGGAAAGCTCTAAGAACAAGAACTCCCTAGCATATAAAACCACTTGTTGTCCCTTCTACCTTATGCAGGCCCAAACCTGAAAATATTTACCAATGCATTCAGCTTTGCTACTGTTGAGAAACAAGGCTGGTTACAATGGCAGCTAAGCCCAAGTTGCGCTGTCTGGCTAGACTTAACAGTTGGATTCCCCCAGCCATCCTGAAGCAGGTTGATGAATCCAGGGAGTCAAAACATAGGACTTCTGCATTTCTGGTTTTGTAGACTGCATCCTGTGTGCAGCCACTACAGCAAGGGCCACAGACTTTCCAAAGGCAGAGCTACAAGAATCTGATTATTTAGAATAACTGTATCAATGCACAACTCCTTGGTTACCTTTTAGAAATTCCTATGCTCAGCCGGATTCCTTTTCCCCCCAGACCTGGTGCGTTCTGGCAGTCTTCCAGTGCCCTCATCTGATCACCTTGCTCACCAAATCTGACATAGGCATACCCTCTACTATTTTCAAAAGGGAGAAAACCAATTCTAGTATGCATAACAGTTACAAAGCTAACGAATTCAGTTTCTGTCTTCTACAAAAAACAGAAGATAGCAGCTACTATAGCTTCTATTACTTAAGCAACCTCTCTGGCATGTGCACGTGCACAGAAAAGGCTTTCACCAAATTAAAAAACTTGGGCCAGAAGCAAAAAGCTTATTCCTTGGTAGCATTAAGATGCAACTCACTGAGAGCCAGCAAAACAATACATTTTAAGTGCTCTCTGCGTAAGTAATCAGATTCCATATTTCTGCATATACAGCAGTTAATCAGTTAGCACTAACCCACTCCTTTTGGAGCCACAAACTTTATTGGTCACAAACACCAAGAGCTGGCTGTAATTATCTGAACCAGTATTAACCGGTACCTCTGAACTCTTCAAACAAAAATATCTTTCAGGTGCTCTTAGAAGAACAACATCAATTGCCTGCAACAATTTGATGGCTTTGCTAAACGGAGCACTGAAAAGCACAGTGGTACAGTTTCTTTTGTAGCCTGTTCAGAAATTATAGCCCCGTGCCTACAGCTTCAAATCAGGCCAAGCTTACCAGCCCAACTCTTACAGCTTAAGTTCACTGCACTCGAATGCCTTCAAGACGTGCTTTTAGGAGCCATGGAGAAGAACCCTCTGGTAAGACCACCATTATAAAGTACTGAGTGTCGTTTTACACTTAAAATAGAACTATCTGTTACAGTCATTCATCAGCTTTCCCTAGGCTGCTGCTCTCTCACTACTGAATGTGATCCTGCTCTCAGTTTCCCACTAACTTTTTCCCCCAGCGTTTATGGCCTCTTTTCATCTATGACACTTTTAAGGGACTACACCGTGTTGAAAAATGCTGGTTAACATTTCCTTTTACACACGGTGCCTCATCAAATTTTCCTGACTAAACCAAACCCCAGAACCTTAACTAAAAGAGGAAGCACACAAACACACACGCCTCCCTGGCCACCATATCTCCCCAAAACATATCTGTTCAGTAACAGACCAACTGTAAGAATACTGCGATTAAAATCAGTATAGCTCTATACACTGCTTTTGTTCGGGATTACTAGCTAATGTCCTTCCCCTTACCCCTTCTGGAATTAATACTGAATTCTGTACTCTAAAACGCGGTTCTTAAGTCATACAAATGACATTTAACAATCAGAATTTTTCCACACAGTGATCCTCAATAAAAACTTCAATCCTCTACTGCAGTCTTTCAACAAATTAAAGGAATACAAAACTGGCTAATAACTGTTCAGTGATTTTTGGACCTTTGTAGCACTAGAGTAACAGCAGTACACTCTGCAGCATAGTTGCAAGTACGTGGGAATAAGATACTCTCTCTCATCTCTTTTTTTCTCTGAAAAGTGTGAGGCCTCTATTTCACCCTACTAAAGATTTTACCACCAACTGTACTGCTAGCATTGAGACACTACAACTTCTGTGCTTGTATGAGATGCAGGACAGGTTCCTTAAGGTGTCGCAATTTTTTGTCTAAACCTAGTGTTGAGATCAAAAAAGGGATTGCTACTAATTGCGTACGTATCAATAACCAGGACAGAAGACATGCTGCATATAGGAATTAAACTTTTTCTAAAGCTCTAGTACATGAACATATCAAATCCCGCAGATTTTTTCTACTATGGTTTCAGAGGTCTTACTTGATGGACATAAGCGCACAAGTGAAGACAAAAGATACACTGTTTACCTGAAGTACTGGTTTGCAAGTACTGCTTCTCTTCTGTCCTTCCCAAAATAAACTGTGAGGCAGCTGCAGACTCTGCACCTGAACACTCTGAGTGAACACCGAATGTAAATGATGGCAAGGCAGCATTTTGTGGACGCAGCCGCAGCACCAAAACCTGCAGAAATAAGTGAATGTCAAGTCCGTAACCCACGGTGTATCTGCAGTACGTGAAGGTTTGAACTACATTCTAGTCCTGATCTTTCCAGTCAAAACTGTTTAAAAAACAACCCACCAAACAGTAAAACAAACAAGAAAACCCCATGCTTCCTCTCTACATAAAACTTTTCACAATTGTGTTTTCTGCCCACCACCTGGCTTTAAAAAGTATACGAACTTCTTTGATGTTTTTAGTCTGAACTCCAAATGAACAAAGTGTAGGGCATGTAAAGAACAAGCACGTCATTAATGAAAGCTTTTCTCTAAAAAGGATAAACTTATTCTTGGGGAAAAGTGTGGAAACAGATGTTATCTAGGCAATATTCCTACAGGAAAAACGAATAATTTTGCCACACCTCAAAGGAAAAAATAATTGTGCTTAACAGGGAAGAAAATAAAAAAAATCAGAGCAAACCAAAAAATAAATCACAGAATATGCATCCTCGTTTTAATCATTAAGTATTACCTTTGAGCTCTGCTTTGGTGCTTGGCTTTGCACTTTCACAGGCTACACACTTCGTGGCCTCTGCTTTGTTTTGAACCAAGCAGGTCTCCCAATCCCAGCTTCCTTCAGGCTTCTTGAGTTTGTCTAAATCCAGAAATTCTCCAGAAGGAGCAGAAAATGCAGATGCACTGCTACTGGTCACAGGTGTTGGACCCTCTGTGAGACAAACAAGACAGTTAACCATCCTGTTTGAACATGAACTATAAAATGAGCATTAACTTTTAAATTTGATTTGTCAAATCCCACAGAAATGTTCAAAACTACTCCGCAACTCCCCCCCCCGCCCCTGAAAAAAATAAAAGCCACCAAAAACCCACAAAGAAACAAACAAACAAACAAAAAAACCAGAGTGGAACTCAAAGCTTCCAAACAACACACAACTCTGTTCAGCACACAAGCTTCTGCTGCTGTTGACGACAGTGTAACCTCCATAAAGAGGCCTGACAGGTGCCTTTTAAAAAAAAGGTGCCTTTTAAGAGAGAAGCAGAAGATAACGCTTCAAATTCAAAACCGGAAAGACAAGAATGGCTCTTCCCTTCCACAGCACACGCAGAAAACTTTTATCCTAGTATTACTTGCATCGCTCTTCCTCTTGACAAGTGCAATGTAACCGTGCAATTCACTGCACCATGGTCACAGTAAACCCCTCATTTCCAAAATTCCTCCTTGCAATGGCAAGAGCCTCAGACAAAGATGCCGACTGACCGCTCAGAGGTTGGAAGTCCAAGAGAATCAACTCTGTCTGAAATCCATTATCTTACCTCATGAAATTTCAGTCTTACCGCACAGGATGATTACAAAAGCCCGGTCTAGCCCATCTTAATTTGTTTCTTCCACGATATATTTGCACAGGTGTTTTTCGATGTAATGGCATGTTAAATGACATTTAGAGTCAAAGTTAGAATTAGAATCGTATTTTAAAAACAATACAACCACGCTCAAAATCAATTACGGTCACACACAATGGGAAACAACCCAGTACTGCCCTGAAGAAGTTACCCAGCGGGTCACTCGCTTTCTTGAAGCCTACCACTGACCTTCATAGGCATCTCTCTGCTTTAGCTTAAGACTAGTTAAGACTACACTGTCTTGAAATCTGGCTTCACATCTCCCCTCAATTACATACAAACGGTGAGTAGAGGCATTTTGGACACATTCTGTAATTTTTTTTACTTATTTTTTGAAAGAGAAAAACGCAGTCATTTTTAACTCTTTCTATGGAGTTCTCATTTTCGCCAGTGAAAAATCACTATGTTGTTTTTAAATTAAGTCACTCACTTCAGCCATCTTCCCTCACCAGCTGCAAAGCCGGGGGTATCTGCATTGATCCAGCTCCGTACTAATACATTTCACAATCAGTTCAATTTATGCGACAGGCTGGAACCTGGGCTGAGACCTCTGAAGTGCCTGTAAACCAATCCTGCAGACAGCCGCTAACCCATCAACCGTACCTGGGAATCGTGTTGCTTAAAATATTCCATATATGCAACGTACTTTTATTCTGTACAAGATTCACAGAGGCTAGGATGGAAACAACAGGAAAAAAAGGACCATACCTGGTTTCTCAGACTGACAGGCTACACATTTGTTATCTTCCGTCTTATTTGGTACAAGGCATATTCCACAGTCCCAAGAGCCTTTCGCCTTCTTAAATTTGTCTCCAAAGCCCAGAGTGGCTGTTGTGTCAGTGCTGCTCGAGGAGGATGTCACTGTCACCGAGCTGTCTGTGACCACTGGTCATGTCAGAGCAGGCATTACTCCCGTTCCAGGTTTTGGTGTCTCACATGCTATACATTTTGTAGCTTCCGGTTTGTTTTGGACAAGACATGTATCGCAATCCCACGTTCCAGGTACTGTTTTGAATTTGTCTCCAAAGCCCAGCATCCCTGCTGGGGGCGCTGCTGGCTTTGAGGTGTCGCATTGACTTGAACTTACTGTCTGTTTCATACTCTCAACTGTTGACGCTTTAGTAGCTTGACAAGTTACACATTTGTCCTTTATGTCTTTGTTTTGCAGAAAAGGGTCACATGTATCAGATTGCCAGTACGATGCTTGTTTAGAAGTCTCTTTACCTGCAGAAAAAGTTGTTATTGCAGGCCTAGTGTAAACCACTGTGCTTGTTGTAGGTTGTGCAGACGTAGAAGAGCGTGTTTTCAACAATCCAAAGTCTAGGAAGCAAGAAAAAAAAGTCTTCCTGTTAGCGCAGCACCTCACTACATGTAACTAAGTGACTTTACTAGAGGGCAAAAATTTCAACTCAGGTGCCAATGGTTACAACTAGACATTCAGACCGAGCGCAACAGGAAGTCCCCAGAAATCTTATCGAAACGGATGAAATTTCATCTGCTGCACTGGGTCACAACAGAACATTTCGTTAAAGCTTCATTTAACTCTTTGTTTCCAAGCAAGCTTTAAATCAACATTTTCACTGGTCGATACAAGTACAAACAGACAGTAGCTGACTGAAATCTGACAGTCCAACGTGGAATGGAAATAATACAATTTGATTAAGACGCGATGCCCAATCGAATCAAATTTCTAAAGCTCCTCCTTCCGTAGCAGATGACTCAAATCTACTCCAGTAACTGTACAGAAGTTTGTACTCGGAGCAGCAATCCAAACGGTATTTTCCCACAGATGCTGAATATTAATTAAATAATAAAAACTCAAGACAATTGAACAACTGTCTAATTTTCTATAATCTTTTTCAAAATGCATCGGACACAGGACAACTCCTTATTTAAAAGGTGGCAATTTTAACAGAAAAGACAAGCTACTAATACAGAAAGACTAAAGGAAATGCATCTTAAACAGCAGCTCAAGTTGCTTGTAAATCTACCTTGAACATAGTTGTTTTGTGGTTTGGTTGTTGGTTTTTTTTTAGTCAAAAATGAAGTCTTTGAACAATGTGGATTTAGATTCTGCTTCTTTTAAACCGATAAAGAAAGTGAATGTCACTTCACTCAGAGGTCTTTCCTTAAACAAAATGCACAATGTATTTTCTCTCACTTAGCTCTTTCCAGTAGAGAAATGTGCTGCCTTCTTCACAAGTATGTAAGTTAGAAGAAGACTTTTGGGAAAAGATCAAATTCAATAAAGCCCTTTTTCTTAAAAGATATCTTTTCCACAGACACACTTTATGAAACTGTCGAAAACAATTGCAATTGCTTAAAAACAAAATTCAGAAAACGGTTTTTAACGTAAAACACTCCACTTCTGTTTGCAGTTTAAATTTTAATCCACAGGAGCCATTGTAAGCTAAGGCCCAAAGATTCGCAGCTTTCGCCATGTATTTGGAACTGAAGCTCTTTCCTATTCTTTCTTCACCTGGGCTGAAGGTGGGACAGGAGTGTTGAGTTTTACAAACATTTCCTTTTCAATTCCACAAATTGTATTTACTTAAAATGAAACACCGATTATCTGGCTAATTCTCTTAGTACCTCATTTACAATTACATCCTAACACGTAAAGGAGATGCAACCCATCTGCTTTTCATCTTGCAGTTTTACTTCCAGCAACAAACACCACTTAGAATAGAAGGGGGCAGATGCACCCTAACAAACGCAGCGCTTAATGTAATGCTCTCCTACATTCATATTTATAGCAGATACTCTATTAACCATAAGTCGTGTGTTGGTTTTTTTTTTAATAAAAAATGCTAGCGTATTTTTTGCAGCATCTTTTTAAAAGGAGTTCATTATCTCACCAGGATTTTTTAGAACGTCTAAGACGCTTCCTTCCTTTAATACGTGGGCAGTGGTGAAGGGACCACCAGCAAAATCTTTGACCTCCTCTTTCTGTGTGTTGATGTTGGTTGAGGTGGTGGTGTCTTTTGAAACAAAAGAAAACAAAAACAGCTTTCACAATGTGACCTAGTTAGAGCAGATTATACTCACTTTTGTTAGAAACAAGAATTTCCAGCTTTCATGCTTCTCACATAAGAATCTTCACAAATTCTACTTACTTTGCAATGCTTTATGATTACAAGCAAAACAAAAAGCAACAAAACAAAACAAAAATTATAAAAGCAGATCTGTCACTGGAAAAATACTGCAGAAGTCCAACACTGCCTGGAATTGCTAGCATGCGCAGACAGGACAGATTGAAGATTTAATAAAGAAAAAAAGGAAAATCAGCACTTCAGATCTGAAGTGCTAAAGTTTCAGTTACCTAGGGTAAGAAAGGGCGTCACTGGAGTACCACTGGGTCCAGAAAGTTCTGCCGATTTTACAACGGGAACACTAAATGTAAACCCAATCTGCTATGAACAAGAGAGGTTTTTCAGATTCTCAAGCCACAGGAACTTCAATCGAATGCACACACAAAACCAAATCTGAAAGCTGCTCTTCACATTTGTAGCACGCATGCTGAATGACAAATTATAAGCCAGAAGCCTACATACTTTTCTCCATCAAGGCAGATTCTGCTTTAGTGTTCTGCAACAGCCTACTAAATGCCTAAGAAAAAAAGTCAAGCTCCTTTATTATTTTACTTACAGAAGACGTAGGTAGCACTTCTGCCTCAGTAGATTTCACAACTGGAGATGAATATGCGAACTCAGGACTGCTAACAGTACTTGTTGGTTGTATCTGTATTTTCAAAAGAATTAAAGGTTTATATTTAAGAGCAACAACTACCTGAATTCACTACCCAACAGAAGTCCCGCAGTGACGTCGAAAAACCTGATGTTTGAGTTATTTTGCAGATAAAAGTAATAATAAAACACAGGGAAGTTTCCAAGTGGGTATAGGACAATATCTTCAAAACCAAATTCCAGAAACTGAGAGGAAAAGCTGGAGATGCTACTTAGGTCTAAATGCACGGAAAAGCAAGCCAGGAAGCTGAAGAACGGCAAACTCAGCCCAATGATACTCCAAGAACTTCAGCAAACACCTCAACATGTTAAAGCAGCTGTCTACTTCAAACCGTACAAAAAATATTTCAAGTACTCTGGAACAGATTAATGTTTATTTTATTGCAATAATATGCCAATTATTGCACCCTAGGCTCATTCTATGTGAGGCTTATATGACCACGTTACCTCTAATTTAATAACTTAAATAAAGTTGTGGTTTAACCATTGCAGGCAACTAAGCACCACACAGCCACTCGCTCACTCCCTCCAAATGGAACAGGGAAAAGAACCGGAAGTAAAGAAGTAAAGTTGTTAAATTTGAGGTAGCATTAATGACTCATCGCATGTAATGGCTACCTGGAAAGACAAATGCCATAACCCTGTACATACTCCCCACTCCTTCCCCTTCTTTCCCCCAGCATTTATTGCTGAGCACGATGCTAAATGGTGTGGAATATCTCTTCGGTCCTCTGGGCTCTGCTGTCCTGGCTGAGTGCCCTCCCAGCCTCTTGTGCATCCCCGACCTCCTCGCTGGCAGGGCAGCGTGAGAAACAGAAAAGGACTTGTCACTGTGTAAGCACTGCTCAGCAACAGCTAAAACACCAGTGCCTTACCAACACTGTTTTGCTCACAAATCTGCAACATAGCATCATCTACTACGAAGAAAATTAACTCTACCCCTGCCCAAACCACTATAAATAACTTGGCATAAAGTCCACACCCCCCTTCCCCCGCAGACTTCCACAGCATTTGAAGCAGTTATACAATCACGTTAAATGGGAGTTGGCAGGCTCTAAGACTGAGAGAAGCAGAATCAAAACATTTATGCCTTTTTCCCCAAACTGGCATACAACCCCAATTCATTCAGCTGCGTAGAAACTAATATTTGTTAGTTTCATGAGCACCACAGAAAAAGTCAACTCGCAATAAAGCAGTATACTCATTGTAAACATTATTTATAGCATAAAGATTTACCTTGCCCGCCGCCGTCGCTGCTGCATCTGCCATGCCTGCCGCCTCCGTTGAATTTGCCACGCTTGTCGTTGCTGCTGTTGACCTTGATATGTCCTTTGTCATCAGCAGATATGGCATGCCCGCCGCCATTATTGGACATGTCAAGCCTGAGGGCACTGTTGAACATGTTATGCCCGACGTCGCCGTTGTATATATCATGTCCTCCACCTCCTCCTCTGATAGATCTGTCAAGTCCTCCACCTCCGATGGATCTGTCATGCCCTCCACCTCTGATGGATCTGTCATGCCCTCCACCTCTGATGGATTTGCCATGCCCGTCGCAGCTGCTGGAGTTGCCGTGCTCATTGCTGCTGTTGAAACAGCGCTCGGTGACGCTGAGACAGCGCTACTACCAACGAAACTAGAATTGAACTGAGGCAGCGATGCAGCACTGATGGGTAGGGGTATGTTCGGTAGCACTGGTTCCTCCACTTCCTAAAGTTGCAAATTTTAATTTTTCTTATACAAGACATACTACTTTCTCGCCCCATCGCACCCAATTTATTAACAAAATTAAATAGAACAAAAATCCATACAAATTAAGAGAAAGCAAGTTTCCAGAAGAAATCCCGATCTCCCCACCTCTGTCTACCACGTCATTTTAATTTATGGCAGGCCTGCTTCCACATTATACTCTATTCAACAACTGTACAGCAAGAACACTGAAAGTTAACTCAAAACCTGTGCAGAACAGAGAGGCACAGATCACATTTTTTTTCTTTCTTTTCTATACTTTAGTCATCAAAGCTCTGGAGAAGCATCATCCTTTCTAACTACCCTCGCATGGCTTCAATTAAGAGTACACTCTGAAGACAAGTGAGAAAGTGTTCCTCTTGCAAAATTAGGCAGGATAGCTGCCAAAGTTTCTAAAGTCACTACAGCAGTGAACGTGGAAAAAGGTAATGTTTAAAGAAGCAGGTAGGTTCAACAACCAAACTAAACACAAAAAGCACCAAAGAAAGTCAGACTAGCAGCACTGAAGATTGTGTTCTGGTAAATACAGTCTATACCATGTATCAGGATGCAAATATAAAAATCAGAAGAGAGCCTCTTAACAACTTCAATTTTCATCCCTGCCACTTACTTTATTTGATTACTAAGATTGGATGAGTTATGTTTTAAATGGCATAGAAAATCTGACTGAAATTTGTACAGTACTATCATGATCTACTTAGAAATGACTAGGCAGGGATGTAAGTTGGTACTACTGATATTCAGTGCATCCTGTAGCTTACATCTGTTTCACAGTTTTGATTTGAAAAGTTTATGGAACCTTTGATATTTGGACCATTATTTTATTTGTGTTAGAGGAATAAACAACAGTGTTTACGATTTCTTTATATTGCATCATCCGGAAGTCCCATTTAATGATTTGAAACTTAAATTAACTTAAATACTTAATATTAACTTCATATTAATTAAATACTTAATGTTAACGTAAATACTTAAATTAACTTACAGGCAGCTTATATAACATCCAATAAAAGAAAAAATAATCTGAATATTCATGGTCATAGTTTTATGGAATAGATTTTTCCTATTAAAATGAGAAAAAAACTCTCTCACAATGAGTTTGGTGAGTATCAAAAACTGAGTCATCGTTAGCAGACATGCAGAATGCTGTCTTCTACTACTCTTTTTCAAACTCTTGGCCTGTATCTTTCTGTATGACTTAAATATGAAACCAAAAATTAAGCTTTTTTTTTCTTTTTATACTTGGCACTCGTTTCAAGTATCATTCCTGTAGAAAAACTATACAAACCTTCACCAAAACATTACTTCTCTTCTTAGGACTCATTCATTCAACTGCTAACGAGAAATGTTATAGTTTGAAGAATCTCCAAGGTAAGAGAATTAAAAATTTCAAAATTACATAAGCAAAGTTCAGGTATTCAAACACAGGAAATCAATTGGAGCCTGCTCTGAAACCCACAAGAAAACAAAAACAATGCAAAAATAAAGCGGTATTGTTATAATTTACTATGATGCAATAAAACTGACACACTTAGCTAGTTACTTCAGTAAGCTCAGTGACAGCAATTAATTTAAGAGTCACTTACCTGTTCTTGTACAGCTCTTGATAAATAGTGTATTCCTCTTTCCCTTCTCATTTTGCCGCCTCCGCTACTCACTCCTGAAGACAGACCATTGGACGCAGCAGTACTGAATTTGTAGCTGGTCACATTGCTAGCACACGACAGTACAGAAGTTGGGGGAAAAAAGAGAAAAAAAAATTACCAGCCAAATTTTTTTTTCAAGATATTAGAGCTGTTATTAGTCCTAGAATTGAAACCTGCTGATCAGAAAAAAACTAAAGCTGTCTCACAAGTTGCTAAACGCTGGTAAATACTTGATGTTCTAAACAGGAAAAACTTTATTAACAGCAGCAATGAAAAGGACATACATAAGTGCACCGTTCACACGGGAACAATGACTAAGCCAGAAGACCTGAAATAGAAGTGCTGATTTAGATTGTTATTTTCCAGTGCTTCCTTTAAATAGGACTGGTTCTCTGATTCTGCGATGCACATGTATCTTTTGCAGGGATATAAAAGAACAGCTCACAAAAATACAGAAAGAGTGCACATATGCACACATACACATGGGAAACACTGCCAACAGCTCTGATAGAATAGGGACGCCTCAGACTTGTGTGGCAAGGTAATATGGCCTAAGCTTCAGAAGCAGCTCTGGCTTTCATGTGGCCATCAGCAGGAACAGCAGAGGTGTTTGGATATGCCAACATTCCAGAAGTCTTTTCAGACATGAATACAGATCCCTTTTGTAAGGCATACAAAGGCATTTTTCTGGTACTTAAAAAAGCCTAGCTCAAAACCAGAAAGATATCCTAATCCAAGAGCAAATGGGGAAAAAATAACCCAAACCAGAAGTGAAATAGGGAATAACTCTAACAAAAGTACTATGGCAAGAAAATGAAGTATGCCTGGAAAAACTGTGACATCAAAGCTTATCTTGCAGCCAATCAGTCAGTCAGTACAGAAGTGCATTAGATCGCACTGGAAGACACCAGGTCAAACTCCCACAATACTGAGGAGGAGAACTGGTCTAAACTTGTCAAATACTTGACAACAGCCTGCTTAGCACTGTAACTGCATAGAGGAAGACAGATCCCTAAGGCATATGCTCAGACTTTTCTCTAATCCGAACTGTCAATCCATTAGAATTCTGAAAAAAGTCTTACATCAAAATAGATCTTCATTCAGACAACTATCGCTTGCCCATAACAGCCCATATTCCTCTTTCTGTTAACACCTGTGAGCTTCAAGGGGGCAAAGACAGTTGTCAGCCTTCAAGCAAGTCTAATCTACAATTGGACTCAGGATATAAAATATATATATATATATACACACACACACACGCATAGATATATAGCATTGGTGGGCCAGAGATTTACTGAGTATTCCAACTCAACTGTCCAAAGGGACTCTTGCCAGCAGATCAGTGTGGTGCTCCTGCTCCAGAACATGGCACCCAACAGAGACCAGCATCACAAAAAACACTACCACCACTACCTACTCTACAAACAAAAGGTAGGGCACTGCAATAAACTTTGTGAACGAAATCAAAAGCAGTATGAGTTTGCTGTATCTCCTTCCTAAATGGAGAAGTAGAAAGGAGTTCTAGCAAAGACAATTTAGAACAGTTTGAAAAAAACATAATTAAAACCCAGCACCTGATTGCACCTGTACCAGAACCTTAAAGCCAGTCGCTTCCACCCCTAAAAAGGTGGTTGTTGTGAAGTCCAACTTTTAGATGCCAAAACAAAGTGTTGAGTTCTTTCTGCAAGCCAAAGAATGCCCATGGTCACCTAAGAATTGCTTGGCAGATGAGCATAGAGTCAACAAAATTCCCTGCTACTGTTCTTTGAAAAGAACGACCCCCTAAAAACCGAGTGCAAAGTCCCTTAACTCAAGCATTATTACCCAAAACACCATTTTCCCAGAAGGAAAAGCCATCAATATTATCTGGAGGATAACTCATTTGACCTAAACCAAGAAAGCAGTATAACACAAAGCAGTCTCCTCAAGAAGAAATTCAATTAATTCTGCTGGTTTTTTTTTATTTTAGAGATGAGTTAGCATTTGGCCTCAAATGATTCTAAAGAACACATGGTCTTCATGTGAACTCAAAGCAGACAATTAACTTCATCATGAAAGGAGTATTAAAAAAAAGAATAATAAATCATAAATCTTCCTCCATGTTTTTGCTTAAAAAATAAAGAAAAAAACACATCAATAAACATCCTCCTGAACTGTAACTCACTTCCCCTACTTCACCTTCTAAAGAATACTTCAGAAAGAATCATCCCATTAGGACAGAGCTTTCAAACTGCAAGCAATTAAATAGCTAAAACTAATAGCTTTTCCCCTAGGGAACATTAGGAGGGACAAATTATTTTGTTATAAGTAAACTGAGTTATAAACCATGAAATATCTGTCAAAGCAAAATTTGTAACACTACAGATTTAGTCAAACTACAAAATGAGCCATATTTCCTGTAGAAGGAAAAAATTAGGCCTCCAATAGCAAAGATCCTTTCTGTGGATACAGCATTATAACGTGCCTGGTTTCCCATCTTCATATCCTACTCAGAAGATAAACTTGGGATAAAAAGTGGTGTATCAGTAGTTTTATTCTTGCTCATCTTCCTTCCTTTCATAAAAACAACAATTTTCTCAAAGTTATATTGATCTTCAAACACAATCCAGACTTTGCAGCTCCCTCAAAATACAAAATTTTCATTGGATTTCCCATTCCTTTTACTGAGAACTGTCACCACCTTTCAGGTGCAGACCGTACTGAAAAAGGAGATTTCTTTCTTTCTTCAAGTAAGTTTTAAATTAATAGATGTCATACCTTTCAGATGGTTCTGCTCGCTGTTCTGCAGGCAAAGTCTTCTCTCTCATCCCCTGCAAGTTAAGTTTAGTTCAAGACTTAGCTGAATATGTACAGAATACACAAAGTACCAACAACCACTTAATGTGGTTTTTTGTGGTTTTTATTTTATTTATTTATTTTTAATTTTATAGCACTGAATACACCTCACCTACTTAACGTTGTTCCCTAATTCAGCATTGTGGGTACAGTTCAGTTAAATTTTGGGGCTAAAGTAAGCATCACTGCTTCACTCAGCATCGAGGACAAACTGATAGAACACTAAATCAAATTTGTCAAATCCTCTAACAAAGAAAGTAATTATTTTAAACAAAATGACAAAAATTGTGTGTGTGGGGGGGAGAGTTTTCATCAAAACTTGTGTTTACCAGCCCCGTAAAAGGGACATACTTTTCTGTTTTCTATCATTTATCAACAAACAAGAAAAAAAAAACTCTACCCCCCTAAAAACTAAGCAGTTGCTGCTACATTCATTTTAGAACTTTACCAAATGGAGATTGTGCTGGCTAAACAATACAGAGATTGAAAGAGTTAAAAGCAATAAGCAACCAGTATTACTGTCCACTTTGATTTCCAGCCTAAAAAGCCCATACACTTAACACGTGGTCATTTGTACACTCAGACCGATACTGGAAACACAGATGTTTTCGCAGAAAGAGATGCCCATTTAATTTTGTGGAAAATTTATCAGACTCCATCTACTCCAAAGCAATCAAAAACGATAACTCAGCACATTGTCAGAACTCTCACTTGGAGCACATAGCTCACCTGGAATAGTTTACACAGAACACGAGCATGTTTCATCAGTGACACCTTTGTGTACATGAGAATATAGAAGGAAAACATTTCTGTCTTTTAATATTCTTTCACTGAGAACAGGATGACTCAATAGCACATCATGACATCGTGAAAACAACCACAAGACACTGAGTGTTCCAAAAACAGAATTAAATCCATAAAAGCTCAATCTATTTCACAATGGTTCCCACTGCCTTAAAGCTCGCCTCAAACACGCTATCAGTACTTTTTGCAAAGATAGGATAACAATTGGTTTGAGAAACATTCCAAGACTGGAAAAAAAAAACAGGCACATAAGGACTCAAAAATGTACTCACTTGGAACTTTGTGTCTACTCTCTGGCAAATTTTGCTGGACTGAGTAGTTGAAGTCGGTGATGGTTCAGAATACCGCGTATAACGCATCGGTTGACGGTTTACTGTTGGTGTCACAAGTCTCTTAACAGGTGGAGGCTGGAATGCATTCTGGGATTCCAGCTTTGAAAGGGAAACAGCAATCAATTTATCCTTACGTCCACCCAAATTAATTCCAATATTTATTGATGAAAACAAATTACAGAACTATAAACCTCCCCCCATCGGTCTTGGCACTCAGTGAATACAATTTGAAAATTCTGAAGACCGTTCAACTTGTAGAGGGAAATCACCAGAAAACCAGTAACAAAATCCATAAAGCTATATATAAGTAGCCAAAGTCTGACTGAATTCCATTTCAAAATTTGGCAGTTAGCTTCATAGACAAAATAATTCATGCTACCATAATTAAAATAACCCATGTTCCTAGAATATGCTCCTATCTTTTCCTCTGCCCACACTGTGATTTTTTTTTTTAGTAGCTTAATTCATTAATTTAACATTCAAAGTGTTAAGCAACTAATTATACAGGCTTCTGGGCTTCACATTCCCTACATTTTCCCTCTTCAAAGTTACACAAACAATAGAACACACTCAAAAAAAACAACTTGTCAATCTTACAATAATCTCATTCATTAAAATATGATCCAATGCTTTACATGTGCATTAGATGCACTTCAAGTAGTGGGTTTGACTTCCCTTTTCAAAGCATTTTCACAGACCAGAGTTAATTTTTAACACAGACCACTGCGTGTTCTGCAAAACTGACTTAACTGAACTGTCAGACAGAAAACAAAGCCTAAAGGCTACAAGATTTACCGATGGCTCCGCCTGCGGTCTTAAGGATCAGAAAATACAGTCTTAGGAAGCATGCTATTGTTCAAATCAATACCAACAGGAAATTTTTGTTTACGCTGCAGCTTTAATTTCACAGTATCTCCCAGCTCTTAGTAATAGGATTCACACTCTCTCTAAAGTATACAAAAATGCATCTTTCTAAAAAATATTACATTCAGTTTGAAACCTTGAATAAGACATGTTTTATGTAAGTTCACAAATCTACTTCGAGTGAACGATGGTTCATTGCTGGTTTTAAAGGTAAAAAAGAAAAATATTAAATCCCCCAGTTAGGCATTCAATACACCAAGAGCTATTCTGCCTGGTACAGTTCCTTGAAATAAGAAAAATACCACATCACTGCTACCCACTGCAGAAGTTTAGCCCGAGTGCACAAGTGTTCCGTCAACCGCATGTTCACTTTAGCAGGAAAACACACGATCGTCTCCTCAGCAAATAATTGCTTCTCATCACGGGCTACCCTTCTCCCGCCACCATTATGAATTCTAGTATTATGAATAGACAATCTATCTCCTTTCACCCACTGACAGCTGCGTGCAACATTCATTTAGTGGCTGACAATTTCAGGCTCTCTCTTGCAAATCTGGCAGATCTTTCTTAATGCCTTATCACAGGTGTATTGCTATAATATAACTGAGAATTCACACCAGATTTGGTTTTAGTTATTTGGATAATATTTATGATATACTTCACTTCTCCATGCCCTTGTAATTTGGCAGATGGTGAAAAGATGGTCCAGGAAATCTGAGATGTTTGTAAACTCTGAAGTGATTGTAAACTTAATTATACATCCATCCAATCAAGGAATTAGCACAGAAACTTCTTGAGACACTGTCCCTTTGCTCATTAGAACAGAAGATGAAAAGTTTGCACATCTTGTTATTTCCTTTAGGCACCTGATCTTCAAGTGGTCATTTAAGGGCTTTGCAATTTAATAAGCCCAATGATACCCCTAACTAAAGTCATCAAAAAAGATGACTAGTTTTCATTTTTTAAACAAAATGAAAGGAAGTCATGCTTTACCACAGCATTATCACCAGTTCTGTGCTACCTCCAAATAGGAATTTAGGAGCGTAAGATTTATAGCGTCGGAAATTAACCATTTTCCTCGTCTTTACTTTGAATGGTGATAAAAAGCAGAAAAACTAGTTTTCTGTGCCCGAATGAACACGGAAGTCTGTACAAAGTCTATATGACCACTCAATCAGTATTTTTCTATTTGTGATCATTTCTTCAAGAGAAAACTTGCCTCAACAGGAATTTTAATATGCAGCTTCACCCCAAGTTGGGGGACAAGATAAAACGACTTGGTGTGTTCTAGAGTTGCTGCTCTCAACTTACAAAGATAACATAATTCTTAACCTGAGTAATCTTCACAGCCCATCATCTACTGTGGATACATGCCAATATTAACTTGATTTGATGTCTATGTTGTCACTGAGGTTTGAGAAAATTTTTCTAATAGTGATAAAGCATTGAAAAAGTTATCTACCTCAGCTTAAGACATTATTGGTTCTTACCTTTCTTCGTTTGGACTGGAAGTCAGTAATATCCGGTTTATCTATGTCCGGAGGCTAAGGGAAAAAACAAAGCATAAATATTAGAGGGCAATTTTTTTTTCCTGAGAGAGAGGGTTCCCTGCAACAAAAATGTGGGGGTTCATGGTCAACTTATACAACACAGCGGCAAAACAGATGCCATTCTTTTAGCATCCTGTTGAAAAAATAGCGCACTAAATTAAACCGGCCACAACGTAAGGAAGAATAGTTTTATCTTTATCCTTTGATGGCACATTTACTAAGTTTTATAAACACATGAAGCAAAAACAGATTAAAAGATGTGCTATTTACCAACAAAGAGCTTGACAGCTTCTCCACTGCCTCCAAGATGCGCCGTGCTGAGGTACTTAACGTAGCACGGGACCGCACAGTTTCTTGTCTAGCTTTCGCTCTCTTTTGTGCCTGAAAAATTAGCATTTTAAGTGTTACAATGGTCAATTCTCAGCTAAGGAGGCATGTATTTTATGTCCCAAGGCTACACTGATGATACAATCAATATATTCCGATGACAGAGAAAAATGCAGTCACTGGGAGTTCAAGCCATAAAGAAGAGAATACATTCGGAGTTTAATGAAGTTTACCTTGGGCCTCAGTGCATCTTGCATGTGCTTGTTGCACGAGCAATAAAAGAACTCCGTACTTGTAAAAGGTCAAGACGGATGATGCTAGGACTGCTAAGGCCTCCGAAGCAGTAATCAGGGAAACAGAACTCAAGAAAAGGCTTGTGGTGGTACAGAAAGCATTTTCAGTAACAACACAGACCTCAGAGTTTCACGATGGTCTAAGTGTACCATCTTAAAATCAGTGTATACAATCATAACCAGGAACTAGTTTTACTTCTCTCTTGCTTCCTCCCTTCCCCCAAGATTAAAGTTGGCTGCAAATCTTTGTCTTAAAAGATAAAGATCTGATTTAAACTGTAACAGATCTAAACATTACACTGAAAAAGTAAACTGTGTATTTGCACCACCCAACTTCAAATATCAGTCAAAAACTTCCTTTGGTGTGACTTTTTTTCTTCCCAGGTTAAACCCCTCATATAACCACACTGTGCTTATCACACGATGTGAAGACAGGAAGCAGACCACGCAGCATGTAAAAACACAAGTGAGACTCACAGAACCACAGAATGGTTAAGGTTGGAAGTGACCTCTAGAGATCGCCTGGTCTACCCCCCCGCTCAAGCAGGGCCACCCCGAGCAGGTTGCCCAGGACCATGTCAAGTCAGCTCTTGAAGACCTCCGAAGAGGGAGACTCCACAGCCTCTCCGGGCAACCCGTGCCAGGGCTCCATCACCCGCACAGTGCAAAAGCATTTCCTGATGCTCAGACAGAGCCTCACGTTTCAGTTTGTGCCTGTTGCCTCTTGACCTGGCACTGGGCACCGCTGAAAACACAATGGCTCTCTATGCTCTTTGCACCATCCATTCAGGTATTTATATACACCAATAAGATCCCCCCTGAACCTCCTCTCCTCCATGCTAAACGGGCCCAGCAGTCCCTGCCTCTCCTCAGAGGAGAGGTGCTCCCAGTCCCTTGATCATCTTGGTGGCCCTTCGCTGGACTCTCTAGTACCTTGCTGTCATTCACAGCAAGCAGCAAGAAGCAAGCTACTCTCTCCTTTAAAAGCCTAGTATTTTGGTTCCTCTTTTTACCATAATGCAGTAATATTGTAAAAAACAAAAATAGCCGACCAAAGAGGGTTCCCAGCTTTGCACCACAAGGTTTCAAGGTTTCCCGTAAGTGAGGTACTTGTACTGCCCTTTTTCCGTTGCAGAAATGGACTGTCAGAACAGAGCCAGCAAACCCGCGTTTTCATTTTCTTAAAATTCCTTTTGATTTATCGATAAAAGTCACTTTCATTTAAATACATTCCTACCAAACCTGATTTGACTTTCCTTTTCGATTCAGCTCTAGCTAATCAGAGTTGCCAGCAGTTTTTATTTGCTATTTCCAAGAACTCTTGGGGGCAAATAACTCTCTTCAAGAACTATATGAATCGTTCAAAACAGAAAGCATGTTACTGCTTATCTTGAGACTGCATTTAGTCCTGCATGCCTCTGTGTACCAGAAGAACAAAGGATCAGCAAAGTTGATTTTAGATATTTTCAAAGACTGCAGGCTTATACAACATATCCATAGCATGAATGTAGGCATGCTTGGAAAAGAAGATCCACAGATAAATATTAGCCAGGTTTGACTACAGTAGCTTTTGCTACCATAAACACAAGTTTTCAAAGTTAGGCTGTCATTGGTTTTTTTGCATCATGTTATTTTAACGTAATGTAGTCAGAGGCAGACAATGGCACTTAAATGGAATTTTTTGAAAGACCTAACAACAGAGGAAACCCCAACTACCAACAACTAGCCCAAACTGTCATTCTTGTTCTTTCTGACAAGTATTACCTGTGGTAAAAACTGTTATAAAAGAATTTAAACAGAAATCAATCTCGTCTATTTTTGTAGACCAAGAGGGCAGAAGAGCAACTGTTACCACATATTCAGCTCCCTGCTCCAAGCTCCTTTGGCAGTGCTGCTTTTTTTATTTCCATCACTATTTCCCACTACACTACTTTTCTCATACCCGATAAGGTTCTGTCTCTCGCTGCCTAGATCTTGCAGCTGCACCACCATAGGCCGTCTTTCCGGGGTAAAATGGAGAAAACCCAAGCTGCTTTTCCTTAAAAACAGACGTGCTTCCACATGCCTACGGAAACACAGTACGATAAGTGGATAGAAAAACAGGTACACATTCAAACTGATTAAAAGAAATACTGTGCAGTACTTACAGGACACAGTCCTCCAAAAGCAGATAAACCGAATGCAGGTTTCTTAGAGCTAGCTGCAGAATGCTGCGAGAGGGAATGAGTTCTTTCAGCTTCTGTGGGCCAGAGCAGTGACGATGAAGTATTTTTTAAAACTGCAACATCTGCCAAAATGACGTATGCTACATGTAAATGCCTCTAGTACGTACAGAACTTTAACAATAAAGATCACACTAATTCAAGTTCTTCAATACAGAAAAATAAGCATGACTTCAGCTTCTTTAAATAGATCAACTTCACGTACAGACTGAAAACCAAGTATCACCTACAAACTTGAAAACTGTTCACAGAGCTGCAAGTAGTTTTCAGCAATCTTACCAAGTTAATACTGTGCTTCCAATGCAGATTTTTTTTCCTTCATGCTAAGATAAAAGAGGACCGCATAAACATCAGTCCATTTGTACAGACAAAGCTTTTTTCTATGTTGGTAAAAGGCTGGAGGCCAGCACAGATCATAATCGCACAGGTTTTAAACCTGGAAGATTCCCCAAAGGCTGCTCTAAGAGTTAACGATCTTCTGCCCATGTATGTTTTATGAAGACACACCAGAAAGTTCTAGTGCACTCAGGTTATATTGCTAAAGCCCAGCAACTCTACTCTCAGCTGTACAAAAGTTCTCTGGAAAACCTGCTGAGCACACGTCAGTCCCTGTCTCTATGGGGGACTAGAAAAAGCTGCAAACCTGCTGTTCGCCCTTTCAGCGAGAAGACCTACGTACCAACCTACATCGACACGATGCTTATTTTTTATTTTAAAATGGTGTGCTTTGCTCAATGAATTTGGCAAAAGACATGAAAGTATTGACAGCTGAAGCCTTCTACCAAGAAAGGTCTGAGTCACTCTTCTAGACAATCAGCCTAGTTGTCAAGCTACGGCAAGTCAGCCTGATTTCCTACCGTCCCAGTTCAAAATTTACATATAACCTAGCTGAATGTGTATATTTCAGCACTGACTCTTTCTAACATCAGGGTATCATAAATGTATTCCAAAGCACGCTTCTATTAAAAAGGTGATAGGATTATATACTTCTAAAACACTAAAAATTCAATTTAATTCTCGCATCCAAAGTTGACATTCACCTATTTTATTTACTAAGGTGATGTGGAATATTAAAGAACGCAAGGTACTTCACATTAAAAAAAAAGTCAATTAAACAGAGAACACAAAAATCACCTTCAGCAGATGCTCTAGAGGAGGAATCACTGGTTGTTGAGATGTTATCATCGTCTTTTTCAGAGGTAGAATCTTCTATTTCTTTTATGAAGGACAGCCTAGGACTGCCAATGCCAAATATAGAAGATGTCGAGGGCTGACAAGGTGGGACAGGAGAATCCAGCATGGTATAATTCAGATGGCTCAAACGAAGAGAGGGCCTTGTTAACACAACTGGGAAGTTCAGTGCTGATCTACTTGTGGATGGTTCTAGACAAGAACAGGGAGATAATTAGCTTTGCTATAGACAAGCTCACAGAAGCCAAAACCTGTTTCCTATCGACAGCCATGCTATTGCCAAGTTCTAAGGCAAAAAGAGAGAAGCCAAATTTAACTTCTTCCTCACCCAGATACGGTTGCATCTGTCTGGCTACAACAACACTGCTTGCGATACACAGTATTAATGTTGCATCCAGAAGTAGTTAACTATGAGGTTTTACAACACCACATTCTGACCCCGTGCTCAAATGCTCTAACGCTGACTTGGCCGTTCACTAAATCAAACATATATACTCCTTCTCCCATGTACAGCTTGCAATAAGCTTTACAAAATTTGAGATTACACGGTAAATTACAGATAACACTGCAGCTTCCATAATATTGGAACAAAGGTTATATTAATCTGAATACACAACATGAAAATGAACGTTTGCAGTACTTTTTTCCCAAGTTCTTCCATATCAGCTCACGTTAGAGGCAAAACATCATCTACCCATTAACTATTGGGATTTTGACCCAAGGGACAAGGATGTTGACCCAAGTAACCAGATAAGCATTTTTCCCTCTTGAAGCAAAAGGTCTGCAAACAATGCCAGTGGCCTGGAATAGGTGGCCTTGAAGTCTATCTTGCTAAATGAATGGAACTATTCATGGGTATTTTGCCTGATGAAAGCCTACTGTCTGTCCCAGGAATCTGGGCAATTCAAATGACTTTGAGCCACTATCCTCTTGATACTTGAACTGAAGCTTAAACTAGTTAGTTCAATCTTCATAACCACTGCAGTACCACTAATTAGCTCTCCAAACCATGAGCAGATTTTTAGGACAGCACCGTCTGAGATACAGAAAGTTATTGAGGCGGAAGGCCACCCAATATAGGCTCCAGCACAATGATACCTCAGAAATGAAGAGACACATTGGTTTCAAAATGTAGTAATAATTAAAAAAAATAATCTTATTCTTAAGCATAGTAACACCCACGGACAGCAACATAAGCTGCATAAGGTTCCAGGGTGTCCGCCTGCTCCTGATCTCCTGGAGTTAGCAAGCTTGCAGTGCAGCTGTTCTTACTGAAAGCTCCTTTCACGCAGTTACATAGGAAAGCCAACATGTGTTCCTCAGTCACGAAGACCTTCTCTATTCTTTTCTCCAAACTCATTCCCAAGCTACAGCTACACACAAAGCCATCAATCTCCTTGTTTACAATTAGATGAGATTGGAGGCAAAGATATTTCCTCCTTATTTTTTGATTCTGCCAACAACAGAAGCAACTGACTTTCCACATTATCTATGGTTACCTACGCACGCTCAGACAAAACTTCTTTACTTATTAAAAGCTGACTTCCCCAAAACAGCTAATTTAAGAGAAACTCAAATAAGAATAGATGCAAATTTATACAACAGGACTACAGGAACAGTGAGAGGCGCTGGATATAAGACAAATCAATCTTTCATGAGGTAAAGGAGTTGCAAACCTCGTTGCCAACGGTCAAATACCTTTTCAAAGACACCCCCTCCCCCCGCGTAGACCTTAAAGTTATTGAATATTTTAAGGATAATAATCTCATAAACCACATCCGTGCACAAGTTCCCCAGTTCACCATCAAGTTAACGAGGAACTTTACTAAATTGATCAAAGCCCAAAACAAAAACAAAACAAAACAAAACAAACAAAGTCGGGACACGAGACGGAATTTTCCTCTGCCATTCTAGCATCTAGTCTTTTGTTTCGAAGACTGCAAAACAAATTAATTTTTTTAATTGCCTTAGGCAGTTAGACAGATTTTCATTCCATATCTTTTAAAAGATGGAAAATGCAACCCAGCACACTTGCAAATGACTTATTTTCAGCATTTAGCACCTGGCTAATAGAGTACCTAAAGTTAACTGATGCCTTCCAAGAGCATAAGATGTATGCTTCGTAACTGTGTATACAGTTTAAAGCTAAGATGGTTTCACAAACAGTTGTTTCGACTTTTTTGTTTGTTTTTTTTTCATTCTATCAAAACCCTCATTCCAATTTCCTTTTGAAATTCAGATTCAAAACTAGAAATCTGTGAATAAATACAGATGGCCAGAATTCCAAATGATTTTTTACATACCTCGTCTACTTATTCTTGCTGGTTCAGGCGTGAATCTCTCATCGATTATGGTATCTTCATCTGCATAATCGTGGTGATAGTTTACCGGAGTCTCCTCCTGGTTTGCAGATTCATTTCTGTCTACACACTCCTCCTCACGCTTATTGAAATACTTCTGCAGCCACGCCGGTACAATATATTTCACCGTTTCTGTCATTCTGCTAATTATTCCCTGCTTGAAAGAAAAAACACTTGTTTAATTACAGAAACACAGTCAACAGCATATGCTGGGATACCACCTTCCACGGACCTTGAAGACAGATATTATACAGCAAATATTCAGAAGACGACGACGAGGTTGATCCCTGGCATAGGATCGCTACACTTCTGGTAAACCTTAAATTCACCTAAGATTGATTTACAACTACCTATCACTTTCTGCACTTCCAAGTGACCTTGGCAAAGTTCAAAGTTTTGAAACCTCTGCCAAAATTCACCAGCAGGTCGTCAATCTGCAAGGCTATCAGGAAACTCTACGCCTGAACAGCTCCTGACCTACAGACTTGTTCCAGGACTCTTCCTCTTCGCACCCTCACGTGAAAACCAACTAAACCAGAAGTTCAGCAACTATCTACTGCGACAGTCAGGACCATACTACCCATTAAAATCAGTGAATCTAAATATTTTCAATTTTAGTAATGCTGAATTGCAGTGACTATACGCACAAAAAACAGTTCTGCTCTCAACAGTCAGGCTAACCCAGAAGATGTCCTGGAAGAAACACAGCTATAGCTATAGCACCAGCACCTCCTCTTGCAAGAGCCTTCTAAAGCTGTTGCCGTATTTTGTAGAAGACTGACTCTGCAGCATACATCGGGTACGATCGGAGAATTCCCACCTGACCGAAATCCCCAGGAACTACGGTTAAATAATATCCAGAAAACTGACAATCATGAGCTAGGCATCCTGCTAATCATCCCTCCTGCAGGTAGGGGGAAAAAAAAAGTAAAATAGATCCAGGACTAGTTCCCAGGAACTTCAAAGCTGCTAACTATACTGTCTACAGTGCCCAGGCACCTTCAGAGCTTAATGGTAAGAGACAGAGGGTTTGGTGGGCTGTAATTACGATCAGAAGCACACAAAACACATCTATTTAAGTATTTCTAAGAATCGACTTATCGACTAAAGTTGTAGGGGGAAGGATGAGAAAAACAGCGGGGTAGGGATCAGAACCAGAGGTATAACCTCACAAAATCGCATCGGTCGCTTTCGTGCCTCCCCAACTGCATCACTGAGAGACAATTAACATTAAGCCACAGAACCTTCTGCAGAGTGGACATGATATTGAAAATAAACTGAAATTAATTGACAAATGCTCTAAGCAAGCTATCTGCTCAAAGCTCGTCCTTTTACGTTATGAACATTTGCACGATTCGTCTGGTTACAAAGCTAACTGCTATAATAAATGCACACATGTAACACCTATCAGTTTGTCTATTTATCAAATCATTAAAATTCTTCCCCGATAAGTTACTGTTAATTTGATCTGCGCTGGATGTGCAGCAGCCATTCTCTGTGCAGAATCCCCCAGATATCCCCACGCACGTGTTTGCTCTGGCACACTCTTTAAATAAACCTACTGGAAAACACGCAGAGATAACAGACAATGGAAAAGTTAGAAAACCATCTCCACTGATTATTTTTAATCCACGTGTAAGGTTTATCAGTTAGCTACACGGTGTCGGCACACGCAAGCTATGGCACTTTCAACATTAATGCACTGTTCAAGCCAGAGGTTTCAACGGTTGCTCTGTAAGCGTGGGGAATGTTTGCATTGCCCTTCCAGGCCAGCTTTAGATGGACAAGATTGATTGTCAATATATGGTATAAGGGACTTGGCATTTCTGCAAGTGATAAAAACCTAATTGAGCAGCTATCCACGCGTAGCGCTCCCTTGGTTTTGCATATGATAATCAATCCCCTCAGCTACGTTGCTCATTTCATAGCGGAGAGGTTTTGGCTGAACAAACATGTGCAGAGGGCATCTCCAGAGCATCTCTCTGGGCGTCCTGACATTTCTTAGCAAAGAGCTGCTGGGAGGGATCTCGGCGCGTCCCCCCTCCAGCACGGGGATTTTCACACCCCGAATTGACGGACCGCTTTCACCGTCAACCTGCTGTACCCTACAGCACAAACGAGAAGCAAAGCCTGGCAGGTAACGTTCAGAGAATTGATGATGGGCTGAGGAGGGGTGCAGGGAGCGGGGAAAGCCCTGGGGGTGGCACTGGGGGTCCTGAGGGCAGCGGGCTGGGGGTGAAGGGGAGGGGGAGGAGGGGGGTAATGGGCTGGGTAGAGGGGTAAGGGGGTAAGTAAGGGGCTGAGGGGGTAACTGAGGGGGTTAGGAAGGGGCTGAGGGGGTAACTAAGGGGGTAACTAAACGGTTGAGGGGGTAACTAAGGGGGTAACTAAGCCGTTGAGGGGGTAACTAAGGGGGTAACTAAGCGGTCGAGGGGGTAACTAAGGGGGTAAGGAGGTGGGTAGGGGGTAACTAAGGGGATAAAGGGGCGGGTAAGGTAAGGGGGTAAGTAAGGGGGTAACTGGTGGGCTGAGGGGGAAGGGCCCGCTGTGGGGGGGCCGCTCCTCACCCGCTTGCTCCTGGCACAGGGGGGCTTCGCGGCGCCCAAACGGTGGCGCCGCCTCTTCACCTTGCCGCCGGCCGCTCCTCCTCCTCCTCCTCCTCCTCCTCCTCCTCCTCCTCCTCCTGCTCCTCCTCCTCCTGATCGGGCTCCTGGGCTGCCGCCCGGCGCCCCGCCGCCACCGGCCCTGCCACCGCCGGCCATGCCGCTGCCGGTCGCGCCGCTACCGGTCGCGCCGCCCGAGGCCATACCGCCCCCCCCCCGCGTTCGGTGCCGTCACGGGGCCCCCCCGCCCCCCGCCGCCACGCGCCGCGGGGCCTGCCCTGCCCCTCGTGGGAATAAAAATGTTGTTTTTGCAGAGTTACGTTGTTTAAAGGTAAGGAATGGGGTATTGAGGTGTGCTTGCAGCGATAAGAACGCTTAGCAGGCGACCTTGTAAAATGCAGACAACCAGACTCCGTAGAACAATTCGGGGAAAATCACGGTGTTGAGTCAAGTCAGGTAAGTGAAGAAACATTACCGCTTCAACCAGTAAAAAAGTCAAATCTGAAATTTAACAGGCCGGCAACGGAAGGCCATGCATTGTCTGGGAAGCATCGGACAGATTGTGAGCCTGGATCACCCCCTGAGTGGGGAAACAGGGGAGGGTCCCGTCATCAAAAAGTATATAAACTGGGTTTTGGAACCAGCAGGGGCGCTCCTGCTCGTGGGACGCCCGCCACTGCGATCGCGAATAAATTCCTGCTTCGCTGAGCTCCTCGCCTGAGCCCAAGTTATTGGCTACGGAGTGTTTCTCACAATTTGGGGGCTCGTCCGGGAGCCAGTCGCCTACTGGGGAGCCCCACCGCCGCAGCAGCAGGAAGGCATGCCCCGCTGATTTCAGCGGTCCTGTGCATCGACGGCGGCGGTTCTGCGGAGAGCTGACAGAGGGCCCGAGACTGATGAAAGAGGCAGGATCCGTGAAGGAGTGGGGAAGGGAAGAAGGCAGGCACTCCGGCTTTGAGAATCGATCCGGTAACTCTGTGCACAGACCAAGGTAAGAAATAGGAAGTATTGCCTTGGGGGTCGGGTGAGACTCTGTGTGCCGTGTGATTGAGACGTACTTTTGTACGGAGCGAGTGTGGAGTCCTGATCCGCGGTTCCGCAGCTCCGCGAGGGGCGCGGCCGGAGACGGCCGAAGCGTGAGCTAAGGGAGAGAAAGGAAGAGTCTCGGGAAATGCGGTGTATGGTAAGCCCTTGCACGGGGAAGTGCTTGGCAATACACCAGGGAAATTTGGTGTGCGGTAGTCCTCGCACGGACGGGACGCCCGCCACTGCGATCGCGAATAAATTCCTGCTTCGCTGAGCTCCTCGCCTGAGCCCAAGTTCTTGGCTACGGAGTGTTTCTCACACCCTCCCCCTCCCTCCCTCGCGCGCCCCCTCCCCTCACGGGAACGCGCGCCCCCCCCTCCCGCTGCCGCTCCCGTTCCTCGCCCCGCCCCGGTCCCGTCCCGGTCCCGCCGCCCTCCCGCTCCCGCCCTCAGGACCCGGCCGCCATAATGAACCCCGGCCCGGCCACCGTAAGCACGGGGCTAGGAGTCACCTCCAGAGCCTCCCCGCGCCGTGGCGCCGACCGCTGGTGTGCCGCAGCACCGCGCCGGGCGTGGGACGGCGCCCCGAGCCCACAGTGCTCGTCAGAAAAGCCCCGCACCGACAACCGATACCCCCGCACCGACAACCAACAGCCCCCACGCCGACAACCAACGCACAAGCAGTGTTTTAGGCCGGATTCGTGGCCCCGTTGGTCCGGGAAGCGGTCGTCACGCTAAATTCTACCCCACGGCAGGGGAACGATGGGCATCGTGACAGATCGCCGCCCCAGAAAATAAACACATAAATAAATAATAAAAACGATAACGGGACGTGAATCGTGCCCTTAATAACAGACATTGGGCAGTGAAATCACCGACTTCTGCAACAATCCGTGCTCAGGGAACTGACTAAAACCCCTCCTGCATTGGCCATGTAATAGCTAGGCAAACATCACATAATGCTTCCCTCCCTCACGTACACCAAAGCTATTAAGGCAACCATAGTAGTGTGATAACGTGATTTTTCTCCTCCAGATCAGCGTCAAAGGCAGCTACGCTAGGTTTGCTCATAAGTTCAAACGCTGCTTTATTTATTTATTTAAATGCCATTTTTCTTATTTAGAAGGATTTCCATAGGGTGACAGGCCTTTAATGACACTCACGACTCAGAAACATTTGCCGATGCAGTCAAACGGTGTCTATTAACGCGAGGCACTGAAGTTAATTGGTATTAAAAATGAGCCAAAACGAAAGGCAAGTATCTGCGTGTCCAGCAGAATGACGGCGATCATCACCATTTGATCAACCTTCCCTGTGAGTTCTATCTGCAAGTTACTTTGAGGTAGCGCTAGAAAGAAGCGGTTGGTCCAGAGCATCCCTGCAAAAAGAAACATCCACGGCTTAAGTACCGTTTACTCTTTTGGTATCCTTTTAAGTACTTTTAACCGTTTCGGACTCCTGCCTTTTCCCGGCTCACTGATGACAGCATTAGTAGCCCCTCAAGCTACTGTCCTACAGCCTTTCCCATCAGTGAAGAGATAGGAAAAACCCCACTACTTCTTGGAAGAGAAAACCAGCAGGTTTTTGAATAAAAGCACTCTCTATTGCAGCTAGGTACAACGAAAAGAGTTTATGAAATCATTACGGGACATTCCTGTAGAAAACTTCCTCAAGCTTGGAAGAAAAAAAAACATTTCAGCTAAGTAAAACAGAAAATAACTGGAAGAAGTGAAGTATGGCGGTGTTGGAAAAGTTGCTTCAAAGACTTGTTTAATTAAAAAGAAGGAAAAAAGCAAGTTCCTACTGCAATCCCATCTTTGTCAAACTGATGGCGGGCACCAGTACGATGTGTTCAGCTAACACAGGCTGGAAGTTGTAACTGCAGCTGTGCAGTTTACCCAGTAAAAAGACTCCGCAAAGCATTCTAGCAGTTCCGATGCAATCACTGCTTCCTGAATTTGTGACTCACGGTTAACACGGCAGTACAGGAAGAAGTCTGGCATTCACTGTGCTCTTACGGTAAAGAATCTGCCCTGCGCACACCATCCCAAGCCAGGTATGCGCTCCTAACAGGAAAGGACGATAGGCTGATAAGTCTCAGCAGAGGGAAAAAGACATCAGAGAACTACTTTATAACAGCAGCACGCGGGCTGCAACCGACGTTCTCTTCCTCTCATCATTTTCATTTCTGTGGACTCCAAGAGAATACACTCCCAACATTTTTCAGCTCTGGAGAACAAACAGCCCAACCAATCTCATTCACTGAACTACAAAACTGGTATTTTCGCTATCTAGTCCGGAAAAGGAGGCGCACGTCTCTAACGTACAGTGTAGAGACCTTGTTAATAGGCAAAGTCTGCATAAAATAGGTGGCCACAGCCTGATTTTCTGACGTTCAGGGCCTTGGGTCACACACCACCACAGTATCAGACTTAATGAAGTCACCAATCTATGTGGGCCCCTCATTACACAGGTCACCTGTTATGGACCAACCTCTCAAAGGCCAAAAAACAGCACTGATACTGCCGGGCCAACACATATCTGTAGCATCCCATTTCTGGGTGACAACACAATGAATGTTTCCACAAAGTACTCGATGCAACCTAACTACTGTGTTTGGTGATGCAAAGCAAGCCGTGTCAAAGCAGCGTAGCACCCAGGCACATTCCTGGAAGATGTTTTGCTGCTCACGTTGAAGAAAATAGATAAAAAAATCCTGTGCAGTTTGCAATTCTGAGCTCAAGTACCACAGCTATGCACTACAATTGAAGTGGCATCAAACCTTGTAAGGTTTTGAAGCTTCAGCACTGCCATCCAAATTCAAGGAGGCTGCATCTATTATCTTGAATTTGCCCCAGCTCAGTCCCCTGAAACAATTCCATAGACACGGACAAGCAACCCTTTTCCCACCCAGATTCTTTGCTTCATCTATTCCACCTCTACCTTGTGTCATATTCTTATTAATCTGCCCCTCAAAAGACTCCCTGGCTCACACAAAGAAGCAACCCAACAAATCCCTGTTCCCAGCCACGTTGCTTTCATGCTTTGGGAAGAGCTAACTGCAACAGCTCTAACTGTGATGCCACCTCACCCCCTCCACCTATGTGAGGTTCTTTGCCTTCTGTCTCCTCCTACGTGTACACCTGCACTAGAACCAGGAAGAATGTGCTTCCTACAATACTCCAAGAGCCTCTTCTGTTTCAGGATGTCATCATTTCAATTCAGGACTGAAAGTATTCCTAGCAAAGACCCAACAGCTAATAGCTAACAGAAGCAGTTGCTGGTGATCAGCTACAAGTAACCTGGAAGTACTGAGGAGTCACAAAAGAGAATTTGCATTACATTTAAGAACAGCATGCAGCTTAGGACCACTGCTTTCACTGACTACACTAAGCCATAAAAAAGAATTGGATTCTTACCTGCCATCACAGCAATTATGGTTTATGTTGCCCCCAAAACACACACGGCAGTACCAGAACTGTGTCAACTAGCTTTAACAGCTTCCCCAGCTATTAAGTACAGTAATTTCTGCTTCCTTTTTTTTTCTTGGAGGAATATTCTTTTGTTTCCAGCCTCACTTACTTATTATACACACTGTTAATTAGCAACTATTTCTCCATACTCATAGGGTTATGGAGTCCCTATGACTGGAAAAGACTCTGTACCCTTCAAGATAAGAACAGCATAAAGGCAGCAACTCGCAAGACTGCTCTAGCTTAAAGCAAAGCTTTCCTCATTGCTCTCATCTCCTTTGACTTGAGTACTGTCATCCTTCTACCAGAGCTTTAAAGACTTCATTACCACGAATGAAGGAAGACCAGAGCAATCAGAGAGGGTAGCAGAGGGTATAACTTAAGGAGCTGTTACTAGGATTTTTTTATTGTTCCTGGTGGACTATTTTTCTCCTTGCCAGCAAGGAGGGAAAACCAGCAAGTTGTTTTCTCCAAGATTTTTTTTTTTTAGGTTTAAGAACATGGATTATGTTGTAGCAATTTCTTCGCTGTAAAGCGTCAGCTGAGAAGTCTAACAGTAAGAAGGGCAAGGGAAAACTGAATGCTGATGCAGAGAGTGCCAGCAGACATCATCCTCATTCCACGGGATGTTTGTAGCTATGGCAGTTGAAGTCTACACTTCCATATGCTTAACATACCCTATTTATAAGCCAATTTTAGCTGACCTAGCATATATCAGTAGTACAGTTAGAGCCAGCAGCCTGCAGGAAAAAGTGGGCACAGGTGTTTCCATAGCAAGGCCTGTGAGTGTCTCCCATACATACTTCCAGTTTAAGCAAGCACATGAAAGGCTTGGCTTGTCGCTTACCTAAGTAACCAGGAAAACAAGGGAAAGCTAGATTTTGCTTGTGTCCTAATGCCCATATAAAAATAAAGACAGATGAAATACCCTTACTACCTTGTTAAATTCCATAAGCCGGAAGAGAACGTGCTGCACACAGGTACAAGTAAAATCCCTTGCTGGCAGGTTTGCAGAAACAAATTTTTTATTTACACAGGCAAGTCTTATCTTTAGACCCCATTTACCTCTTTACATTTCTCGAATATTTACATGACTTCATGATGCTCCAAGAAGAGAGTGATGAACAAAAAGATTACAGAAACTGTCAAAAGCATAGCAAAAAAACCCCAACCTATCATTGTGCTTTAAAACTTTTGAGCTAGAATAATGTAGAAGAAATGTAGTTTTAGCACTTTGGTCCTAACGGTCATGCTCTAGAAGACACTTAAATAGCAGAGGGGATTTCAGAAGTGACCGTATCCAGAGGTTGCCAGTGACAATTCATGAGTGAATCGTAGAGTTCTTCGCTTGTCTCCGTGAATTGTCTGTTCATTTCATCAACATCCAAGTAGAGCTGTGGATCTGAAAATAAAAGCCTGGTAAGTCCAAGTATCAAATCTGAGGCATGCGCACAAAAAAACTTCACGTGAAATGGCTAATAAAATGTATTTTAAGCTAAGTGTAATAAGCTATTAGATCTACTAATTTTAGTGAGGTATTTAGTCCTCTAAAATTTTGAGCCTCACAGCTCCAACTTTTGGGAATTTGTATATTAGAAGGCTGGGACTAGAACCGTCTTTCAAGATAAAGACAAAGACAATGTTTAAGATAGTAAAGATAACGTTTAAGGATAATCAGCCATGAAACCCTCCCAAGAGTCATTTAATTCACTTCTCCGGCAATACACGTTACATAGGATAGTTTCTAAACACTAACACAAAATGCCTCCACGTGAGGAACTTTGCAAACCTTCCAGGACACAAATATGTTTTGTACCGTATTTGTAAGTGCAAGCTGAATCCTCCTTTTGGAATCTGCAACATAAGCTTTTACCTCAGGGTGGAGAACAAAGCTTTTGCATATTACTGAGTTTCTAATATAAAATCTGTTTAGCGGAACCAATACAAAGAACAAAATTCTCTCTTAGACCATTTTCAAATGGGAATGAAGGCACAGGTACAAGAAACCTGCTGCGAAGCATTGACAGTGTCCCGTTTTACTTGATGCGGTCAGTGTATGCTGTATCAGCTTTAAAACCCCAGCTGATTGCAGATCAACCCCACAGAGGTTTGACCTCAGCTGAATTTTCAAGATGTTCTTCATCCAGTAGAGGTTGGCTTGTATTGTTAAAAGGCACAAGGATGGCTAAACTCAAGTGACAATGATAGAACCCTTATTACCGTCAGTAATTAGGTCATCACCGATTGCATTCATAACTGAAGATTCCTGAAAGACAGAAAAGGCTAAGTTTAATCATAACTCATTTCAGAAAGCATCACAGATTCAAAGTGCTGCAGTCTCAATCCATTCCTTCTTCCTACAACTACAAGGATAGATGGCATTTTATCTACTTATTTTTAGAAGAAAGCCAATATTACAGTACAGGTTGGAAGGGACCTCCGGAGGTCACAACTAATAAATTGACCACGATAAGACCACTTACAACAACTGTTTAATTTGCTTTAAGCAAAGCAAATCAGAAGAACAGGAACAGAAGAAGCGTACGCAATTATGCTGTCAAAACCATTCTTTGGTATGCGTGAACAAATAATGGTGTATAAATCACTAATTCTATGGATTTACTATTTAAGCACTTAAATACAAACACCTCTGAATGGAATCTGCTCTTTTAACTTCACACTAAGCAGAAAGCATGTTTTCAACTTCGGATTCTTTTTGCTGATTCACACAAATCTGTACAACATACTATCTGTGAAATATTTTCTTTACAGCAAGCGTGCACTATCTTTACCTCAAAAACAGCTGGAGCCATTAAAGAATCTCCTAAAGAGCAGTCTCCAACAGCTTGCATGCTGTCACAGGGAGCATAGGAGCTGTAGTTGTAGTCAGCGTAAGCATCGTAACTCCTCCGCGAGTGGTAGTTCTGGTAACCTTGGCAATAATCATTATAGTTGTATGACTGGTACCGCTGCAATTCTGCTTTCAGTCTGAAACATGAGAAGTTGCATACAGTCAGAGAACAAGAGACTGTAAACCCAGTTCTGAACTTAAACAATTTGTCAGCTTACAGACTTCAAAGCTTAAAAGGAAGCTTTCCTAAACAGTCACCTAAGTGACAGCTTAAGTCACAGCTCAAAACCTCATCTCTATAGAAGCAAGCATCCTCACCTTTGCCAATACCAGAAGGAATTGTTCTCATGGATTAACTCCAGAGCCTTGACATGGTTACCTGTACACATCAAGTATTTTTAGCGTTGGCATAAGCAAGCTGCTGCTAAGTCTCTGTGCTTTGCTAAAGATTGATTTAAGACCAGAGACATTTATCAAGCACAGCTGCTTTAAAGATGCAGTCTTAACCCTTCTATCTTTTGTTTGGTTAATTACTAGATCTTATTTCCAGAAAGAAGTGAATGGAGTCAGATTATCCATTTCAAAGAAGCATCTGACGCTGCCTGTCAGTTTGCCATGTCTACCTCCACCTGCTCAGTTTTTTTGTTTGTTTAAAGTCCATTAAACATTCAACAGCTGCCAACTATACCGCTCAGGTGAAGTCAGTCTTGCTTAACAACACAATCGCGATTCTCCAGTATGACGCCTTATTATTAGTGGGAGAATTACAAAATACACTGGTTCTTAAGAAGAAAGGGCCAGCTGATTAGCTTTCACTACTTTCCCTTTCAAGATTTTCTCAGGGGCAGCTTCAGACTAATGACAAGAACCAAGACAAGTGCTATCTGTACTAAAACTGAGGTACACTGCATAAAGAACATTCAGATAACCCAGCTGCATATTCAAAAAAATCCGCTGTTTAGACTTGTCTTCACTGATTCTGTACAGGCAGACCTCCTGTGTTTGCAGTGCCCAGTTTCTCTCACTTGAATTGGGGATGCAGAGAAGTGAGTTCTATGCTTTTGGGGAAGAATACAAGCTGAAGGCATTCTGAAATAGCTTCCAAACTAAGCAAACATGAGGGACAAACTAATCCAATGGCTGGGTATTCCAATGCTAAGAGAGCACGGTACTCAGCCATTCAGAAACGTATTACTGATGTGTATTTTAATACCTACATTTGTTTCAATACTGCAAAGCTACACAAATTCTAATAAAGAGGTAATCCATTGTCTTGTTACTGTAGTAAACAAACAGAAGATACATCATCTTACGTCTTCTGCTTCCAACTGCACTCTTCCTACATACAGTTGCGTAGGGAAGGAAAATCTGAAAATACTGTTGACGTTCTTCTGGATAGCCGAAGCAAGAAAACATGTTTGTGGCTTATTCTTGTTTTCAAAATAAAACAATATTAATTTAATCAAAAAATTTTGGCAAAGAAGTTTGGACAGTGCTCTCTTGGAGAAGAGCATTTCCATTCTAAAGCAGAAGGAGGCAACATTTGCAGAATTATGCTAGGTAAACAGAAACAGAAGTGTCATTTTTTACTATTTAACAGAACACACAAGCTAACCTCATGAACATACTGAAATTGTTTATATGAAGTCCTGTTTTGTCAGTATCCTGGATCAAAGTTCATCAAATTTGGTATCAATTCTTTAACCGTTCAGAGACCTGAATTGCCTTAAATAAGTGATAGAACTGAGCCGGTAGAGTAAGAAACCCTCTCAGGAAGTGCTAAGCTTTAAACTCCCCATTGCCCTAAGCTCATGAAAAGCAAAGAATAGCATTCTAAACCTGTTCTAGTAATAACGCCTTTGGCTTTCTCCCTGCGTTCCCATTTTTTCCCCCCACTTCTTTCCTGTCAACCCACTGTAAAACTAGTTATGTGCTTCTCTCAAACTAGAGGGAAAGCTCTAAGAACAAGAACTCCCTAGCATATAAAACCACTTGTTGTCCCTTCTACCTTATGCAGGCCCAAACCTGAAAATATTTACCAATGCATTCAGCTTTGCTACTGTTGAGAAACAAGGCTGGTTACAATGGCAGCTAAGCCCAAGTTGCGCTGTCTGGCTAGACTTAACAGTTGGATTCCCCCAGCCGTCCTGAAGCAGGTTGATGAATCCAGGGAGTCAAAACATAGGACTTCTGCATTTCTGGTTTTGTAGACTGCATCCTGTGTACAGCCACTACAGCAAGGGCCACAGACTTTCCAAAGGCAGAGCTACAAGAATCTGATTATTTAGAATAACTGTATCAATGCACAACTCCTTGGTTACCTTTTAGAAATTCCTATGCTCAGCCGGATTCCTTTTCCCCCCAGACCTGGTGCGTTCTGGCAGTCTTGCAGTGCCTTCATCTGATCACCTTGCTCACCAAATCTGACATAGGCATACCCTCTACTATTTTCAAAAGGGAGAAAACCAATTCTAGTATGCATAACAGTTACAAAGCTAACGAATTCAATTTCTGTCTTCTACAAAAACCAGAAGATAGCAGCTACTATAGCTTCTATTACTTAAGCAACCTCTCTGGCATGTGCACGTGCACAGAAAAGGCTTTCACCAAATTAAAAAACTTGGGCCAGAAGCAAAAAGCTTATTCCTTGGTAGCATTAAGATGCAACTCACTGAGAGCCAGCAAAACAATGCATTTTAAGTGCTCTCTGCGTAAGTAATCAGATTCCATATTTCTGCATATACAGCAGTTAATCAGTTAGCACTAACCCACTCCTTTTGGAGCCACAAACTTTATTGGTCACAAACACCAAGAGCTGGCTGTAATTATCTGAACCAGTATTAACCGGTACCTCTGAACTCTTCAAACAAAAATATCTTTCAGGTGCTCTTAGAAGAACAACATCAATTGCCTGCAACAATTTGATGGCTTTGCTAAACGGAGCACTGAAAAGCACAGTGGTACAGTTTCTTTTGTAGCCTGTTCAGAAATTATAGCCCCGTGCCTACAGCTTCAAATCAGGCCAAGCTTACCAGCCCAACTCTTACAGCTTAAGTTCACTGCACTCAAATGCCTTCAAGACGTGCTTTTAGGAGCCATGGAGAAGAACCCTCTGGTAAGACCACCATTATAAAGTACTGAGTGTTGTTTTACACTTAAAATAGAACTATCTGTTACAGTCATTCATCAGCTTTCCCTAGGCTGCTGCTCTCTCACTACTGAATGTGATCCTGCTCTCAGTTTCCCACTAACTTTTTCCCCCAGCGTTTATGGCCTCTTTTCATCTATGACACTTTTAAGGGACTACACCGTGTTGAAAAATGCTGGTTAACATTTCCTTTTACACAAGGTGCCTCATCAAATTTTCCTGACTAAACCAAACCCCAGAACCTTAACTAGAAGAGGAAGCACACAAACACACACGCCTCCCTGGCCACCATATCTCCCCAAAACATATCTGTTCAGTAACAGACCAACTGTAAGAATACTGCGATTAAAATCAGTATAGCTCTATACACTGCTTTTGTTCGGGATTACTAGCTAATGTCCTTCCCCTTACCCCTTCTGGAATTAATACTGAATTCTGTACTCTAAAACGTGGTTCTTAAGTCATACAAATGACATTTAACAATCAGAATTTTTCCACACAGCGATCCTCAATAAAAACTTCAATCCTCTACTGCAGTCTTTCAACAAATTAAAGGAATAAAAAACTGGCTAATAACTGTTCAGTGATTTTTGGACCTTTGTAGCACTAGAGTAACAGCAGTACACTCTGCAGCATAGTTGCAAGTACGTGGGAGTAAGATACTCTCTCTCATCTCTTTTTTTCTCTGAAAAGTGTGAGGCCTCTATTTCACCCTACTAAAGATTTTACCACCAACTGTACTGCTAGCATTGAGACACTGCAACTTCTGTGCTTGTATGAGATGCAGGACAGGTTCCTTAAGGTGTCGCAATTTTTTGTCTAAACCTAGTGTTGAGATCAAAAAAGGGATTGCTACTAATTGCGTACGTATCAATAACCAGGACAGAAGACATGCTGCATATAGGAATTAAACTTTTTCTAAAGCTCTAGTACATGAACATATCAAATCCCGCAGATTTTTTCTAGTATGGTTTCAGAGGTCTTACTTGATGGACATAAGCGCACAAGTGAAGACAAAAGATACACTGTTTACCTGAAGTACTGGTTTGCAAGTACTGCTTCTCTTCTGTCCTTCCCAAAATAAACGGTGAGGCAGCTGCAGACTCTGCACCTGAACACTCTGAGTGAACACCGAATGTAAATGATGGCAAGGCAGCATTTTGTGGACGCAGCCGCAGCACCAAAACCTGCAGAAATAAGTGAATGTCAAGTCCGTAACCCACGGTGTATCTGCAGTACGTGAAGGTTTGAACTACATTCTAGTCCTGATCTTTCCAGTCAAAACTGTTTAAAAAACAACCCACCAAACAGTAAAAGAAACAAGAAAACCCCATGCTTCCTCTCTACATAAAACTTTTCACAATTGTGTTTTCTGCCCACCACCTGGCTTTAAAAAGTATACGAACTTCTTTGATGTTTTTAGTCTGAACTCCAAATGAACAAAGTGTAGGGCATGTAAAGAACAAGCACGTCATTAATGAAAGCTTTTCTCTAAAAAGGATAAACTTATTCTTGGGGAAAAGTGTGGAAACAGATGTTATCTAGGCAATATTCCCACAGGAAAAACGAATAATTTTGCCACACCTCAAAGGAAAAAATAATTGTGCTTAACAGGTAAGAAAATAAAAAAAATCAGAGCAAACCAAAAAATAAATCACAGAATATGCATCCTCGTTTTAATCATTAAGTATTACCTTTGAGCTCTGCTTTGGTGCTTGGCTTTGCACTTTCACAGGCTACACACTTCGTGGCCTCTGCTTTGTTTTGAACCAAGCAGGTCTCCCAATCCCAGCTTCCTTCAGGCTTCTTGAATTTGTCTAAATCCAGAAATTCTCCAGAAGGAGCAGAAAATGCAGATGCACTGCTACTGGTCACAGGTGTTGGATCCTCTGTGAGACAAACGAGACAGTTAACCATCCTGTTTGAACATGAACTATAAAATGAGCATTAACTTTTAAATTTGATTTGTCAAATCCCACAGAAATGTTCAAAACTACTCCGCAACTCCCCCCCCCCGCCCCTGAAAAAAATAAAAGCCACCAAAAACCCACAAAGAAACAAACAAACAAACAAAAAAACCAGAGTGGAACTCAAAGCTTCCAAACAACACACAACTCTGTTCAGCACACAAGCTTCTGCTGCTGTTGACGACAGTGTAACCTCCATAAAGAGGCCTGACAGGTGCCTTTTAAAAAAAAGGTGCCTTTTAAGAGAGAAGCAGAAGATAACGCTTCTAATTCAAAACCGGAAAGACAAGAATGGGTCTTCCCTTCCACAGCACACGCAGAAAACTTTTATCCTAGTATTACTTGCATCGCTCTTCCTCTTGACAAGTGCAACGTAACCGTGCAATTCACTGCACCATGGTCACAGTAAACCCCTCATTTCCAAAATTCCTCCTTGCAATGGCAAGAGCCTCAGACAAAGATGCCGACTGACCGCTCAGAGGTTGGAAGTCCAAGAGAATCAACTCTGTCTGAAATCCATTATCTTACCTCATGAAATTTCAGTCTTACCGCACAGGATGATTACAAAAGCCCGGTCTAGTCCATCTTAATTTGTTTCTTCCACGATATATTTGCACAGGTGTTTTTCGATGTAATGGCATGTTAAATGACATTTAGAGTCAAAGTTAGAATTAGAATCGTATTTTAAAAACAATACAACCACGCTCAAAATCAATTACGGTCACACACAATGGGAAACAACCCAGTACTGCCCTGAAGAAGTTACCCAGCGGGTCACTCGCTTTCTTGAAGCCTACCACTGACCTTCATAGGCATCTCTCTGCTTTAGCTTAAGACTAGTTAAGACTACACTGTCTTGAAATCTGGCTTCACATCTCCCCTCAATTACATACAAACGGTGAGTAGAGGCATTTTGGACACATTCTGTAATTTTTTTTACTTATTTTTTGAAAGAGAAAAACGCAGTCATTTTTAACTCTTTCTATGGAGTTCTCATTTTCGCCAGTGAAAAATCACTATGTTGTTTTTAAATTAAGTCACCCACTTCAGCCATCTTCCCTCACCAGCTGCAAAGCCGGGGGTATCTGCATTGATCCAGCTCCGTACTAATACATTTCACAATCAGTTCAATTTATGCGACAGGCTGGAACCTGGGCTGAGACCTCTGAAGTGCCTGTAAACCAATCCTGCAGACAGCCGCTAACCCATCAACCGTACCTGGGAATCGTGTTGCTTAAAATATTCCATATATGCAACGTACTTTTATTCTGTACAAGATTCACAGAGGCTAGGATGGAAACAACAGGAAAAAAAGGACCATACCTGGTTTCTCAGACTGACAGGCTACACATTTGTTATCTTCCGTCTTATTTGGTACAAGGCATATTCCACAGTCCCAAGAGCCTTTCGCCTTCTTAAATTTGTCTCCAAAGCCCAGAGTGGCTGTTGTGTCAGTGCTGCTCGAGGAGGATGTCACTGTCACCGAGCTGTCTGTGACCACTGGTCATGTCAGAGCAGGCATTACTCCCGTTCCAGGTTTTGGTGTCTCACATGCTATACATTTTGTAGCTTCCGGTTTGTTTTGGACAAGACATGTATCACAATCCCACGTTCCAGGTACTGTTTTGAATTTGTCTCCAAAGCCCAGCATCCCTGCTGGGGGCGCTGCTGGCTTTGAGGTGTCGCATTGACTTGAACTTACTGTCTGTTTCATACTCTCAACTGTTGAGGCTTTAGTAGCTTGACAAGTTACACATTTGTCCTTTATGTCTTTGTTTTGCAGAAAAGGGTCACATGTATCAGATTGCCAGTACGATGCTTGTTTAGAAGTCTCTTTACCTGCAGAAAAAGTTGTTATTGCAGGCCTAGTATAAACCACTGTGCTTGTCGTAGGTTGTGCAGACGTAGAAGAGCGTGTTTTCAACAATCCAAAGTCTAGGAAGCAAGAAAAAAAAGTCTTCCTGTTAGCGCAGCACCTCACTACATGTAACTAAGTGACTTTACTAGAGGGCAAAAATTTCAACTCAGGTGCCAATGGTTACAACTAGACATTCAGACCGAGCGCAACAGGAAGTCCCCAGAAATCTTATCTAAACGGATGAAATTTCATCTGCTGCACTGGGTCACAACAGAACATTTCGTTAAAGCTTCATTTAACTCTTTGTTTCCAAGGAAGCTTTAAATCAACATTTTCACTGGTCGATACAAGTACAAACAGACAGTAGCTGACTGAAATCTGACAGTCCAACGTGGAATGGAAATAATACAATTTGATTAAGACGCGATGCCCAATCGAATCAAATTTCTAAAGCTCCTCCTTCCGTAGCAGATGACTCAAATCTACTCCAGTAACTGTACAGAAATTTGTACTCGGAGCAGCAATCCATACGGTATTTTCCCACAGATGCTGAATATTAATTAAATAATAAAAACTCAAGACAATTGAACAACTGTCTAATTTTCTATAATCTTTTTCAAAATGCATCGGACACAGGACAACTCCTTATTTAAAAGGTGGCAATTTTAACAGAAAAGACAAGCTACTAATACAGAAAGACTAAAGGAAATGCATCTTAAACAGCAGCTCAAGTTGCTTGTAAATCTACCTTGAACATAGTTGTTTTGTGGTTTGTTTGTTGGTTTTTTTTTAGTCAAAAATGAAGTCTTTGAACAATGTGGATTTAGATTCTGCTTCTTTTAAACCGATAAAGAAAGTGAATGTCACTTCACTCAGAGGTCTTTCCTTAAACAAAATGCACAGTGTATTTTCTCTCACTTAGCTCTTTCCAGTAGAGAAATGTGCTGCCTTCTTAACAAGTATGTAAGTTAGAAGAAGACTTTTGGGAAAAGATCAAATTCAATAAAGCCCTTTTTCTTAAAAGATATCTTTTCCACAGACACACTTTATGAAACTGTTGAAAACAATTGCAATTGCTTAAAAACAAAATTCAGAAAAGGGTTTTTAATGTAAAACACTCCACTTCTGTTTGCAGTTTAAATTTTAATCCACAGGAGCCATTGTAAGCTAAGGCCCAAAGATTCGCAGCTTTCGCCATGTATTTGGAACTGAAGCTCTTTCCTATTCTTTCTTCACCTGGGCTGAAGGTGGGACAGGAGTGTTGAGTTTTACAAACATTTCCTTTTCAATTCCACAAATTGTATTTACTTAAAATGAAACACCGATTATCTGGCTAATTCTCTTAGTACCTCATTTACAATTACATCCTAACACGTAAAGGAGATGCAACCCATCTGCTTTTCATCTTGCAGTTTTACTTCCAGCAACAAACACCACTTAGAATAGAAGGGGGCAGATGCACCCTAACAAACGCAGCGCTTAATGTAATGCTCTCCTACATTCATATTTATAGCAGATACTCTATTAACCATAAGTCGTGTGTTGTTTTTTTTTTAATAAAAAATGCTAGCGTATTTTTTGCAGCATCTTTTTAAAAGGAGTTCATTATCTCACCAGGATTTTTTAGAACGTCTAAGACGCTTCCTTCCTTTAATACGTGGGCAGTGGTGAAGGGACCACCAGCAAAATCTTTGACCTCCTCTTTCTGTGTGTTGATGTTGGTTGAGGTGGTGGTGTCTTTTGAAACAAAAGAAAACAAAAACAGCTTTCACAATGTGACCTAGTTAGAGCAGATTATACTCACTTTTGTTAGAAACAAGAATTTCCAGCTTTCATGCTTCTCACATAAGAATCTTCACAAATTCTACTTACTTTGCAATGCTTTATGATTACAAGCAAAACAAAAAGCAACAAAACAAAACAAAAATTATAAAAGCAGATCTGTCACTGGAAAAATACTGCAGAAGTCCAACACTGCCTGGAATTGCTAGCATGCGCAGACAGGACACATTGAAGATTTAATGAAGAAAAAAAGAAAAATCAGCACTTCAGATCTGAAGTGCTAAAGTTTCAGTTACCTAGGGTAAGAAAGGGCGTCACTGGAGTACCACTGGGTCCAGAAAGTTCTGCCGATTTTACAACGGGAACACTAAATGTAAACCCAATCTGCTATGAACAAGAGAGGTTTTTCAGATTCTCAAGCCACAGGAACTTCAATCGAATGCACACACAAAACCAAATCTGAAAGCTGCTCTTCACATTTGTAGCACGCATGCTGAATGACAAATTATAAGCCAGAAGCCTACATACTTTTCTCCATCAAGGCAGATTCTGCTTTAGCGTTCTGCAACAGCCTACTAAATGCCTAAGAAAAAAAGTCAAGCTCCTTTATTATTTTACTTACAGAAGACGTAGGTAGCACTTCTGCCTCAGTAGATTTCACAACTGGAGATGAAAATGCGAACTCAGGACTGCTAACAGTACTTGTTGGTTGTATCTGTATTTTCAAAAGAATTAAAGGTTTATATTTAAGAGCAACAACTACCTGAATTCACTACCCAACAGAAGTCCCGCAGTGACGTCGAAAAACCTGATGTTTGAGTTATTTTGCAGATAAAAGTAATAATAAAACACAGGGAAGTTTCCAAGTGGGTATAGGACAATATCTTCAAAACCAAATTCCAGAAACTGAGAGGAAAAGCTGGAGATGCTACTTAGGTCTAAATGCACGGAAAAGCAAGCCAGGAAGCTGAAGAACGGCAAACTCAGCCCAATGATACTCCAAGAACTTCAGCAAACACCTCAACATGTTAAAGCAGCTATCTACTTCAAACCGTACAAAAAATATTTCAAGTACTCTGGAACAGATTAATGTTTATTTTATTGCAATAATATGCCAATTATTGCACCCTAGGCTCATTCTATGTGAGGCTTATATGACCACGTTACCTCTAATTTAATAACTTAAATAAAGTTGTGGTTTAACCATTGCAGGCAACTAAGCACCACACAGCCACTCGCTCACTCCCTCCAAGTGGAACAGGGAAAAGAACTGGAGGTAAAGAAGTAAAGTTGTTAAATTTGAGGTAGCATTAATGACTCATCGCATGTAATGGCTACCTGGAAAGACAAATGCCATAACCCTGTACATACTCCCCACTCCTTCCCCTTCTTTCCCCCAGCATTTATTGCTGAGCACGATGCTAAATGGTGTGGAATATGCCTTCGGTCCTCTGGGCTCCGCTGTCCTGGCTGAGTGCCCTCCCAGCCTCTTGTGCATCCCCGACCTCCTCGCTGGCAGGGCAGCGTGAGACACAGAAAAGGACTTGTCACTGTGTAAGCACTGCTCAGCAACAGCTAAAACAACCAGTGCCTTACCAACACTGTTTTGCTCACAAATCTGCAACACAGCATCATCTAGCATCATCTACTACGAAGAAAATTAACTCTACCCCTGCCAAAACCACTATAAATAACTTGGCATAAAGTCCACACCCCCCTTCCCCCGCAGACTTCCACAGCATTTGAAGCAGTTATACAATCACGTTAAATGGGAGTTGGCAGGCTCTAAGACTGAGAGAAGCAGAATCAAAACATTTATGCCTTTTCCCCAAACTGGCATACAACCCCAATTCATTCAGCTGCGTAGAAACTAATATTTGTTAGTTTCACGAGCACCACAGAAAAAGTCAACTCGCAATAAAGCAGTATACTCATTGTAAACATTATTTATAGCATAAAGATTTACCTTGCCCGCCGCCGTCGCTGCTGCATCTGCCATGCCTGCCGCCTCCGTTGAATTTGCCACGCTTGTTGTTGCCACTGTTGACTTTGCCTTGTCCTTTGTCTTCAGTAGATATGGCATGCCCGCCGCCATTATTGGATATGTCAAGCCTGAGGGCACTGTTGAACACGTTATGCCTGACGTCGCCGTTGTATATATCATGTCCTCCACCTCCTCCTCTGATAGATCTGTCAAGTCCTCCACCTCTGATGGATCTGTCATGCCCTCCACCTCTGATGGATCTGTCATGCCCTCCACCTCTGATGGATTTGCCATGCCCGTCGCAGCTGCTGGAGTTGCCGTGCTCATTGCTGCTGTTGAAACAGCGCTCGGTGACGCTGAGACAGCGCTACTACCAACGAAACTAGAATTGAACTGAGGCAGCGATGCAGCACTGATGGGTAGGGGTATTTTCGGTAGCACTGGTTCCTCCACTTCCTAAAGTTGCAAATTTTAATTTTTCTTATACAAGACATACTACTTTCTCACCCCATCGCACCCAATTTATTAACAAAATTAAATAGAACAAAAATCCATACAAATTAAGAGAAAGCAAGTTTCCAGAAGAAATCCCGATCTCCCCACCTCTGTCTACCACGTCATTTTAATTTATGGCAGGCCTGCTTCCACATTATACTCTATTCAACAACTGTACAGCAAGAACACTGAAAGTTAACTCAAAACCTGTGCAGAACAGAGACGCACAGATCACATTTTTTTTCTTTCTTTTCTATACTTTAGTCATCAAAGCTCTGGAGAAGCATCATCCTTTCTAACTACCCTCGCATGGCTTCAATTAAGAGTACACTCTCAAGACAAGTGAGGAAGTGTTCCTCTTGCAAAATTAGGCAGGATAGCTGCCAAAGTTTCTAACTACTGATATTCAGTGCATCCTGTAGCTTACATCTGTTTCACAGTTTTGATTTGAAAAGTTTATGGAACTTTTGATATTTGGACCATTATTTTATTTGTGTTACAGGAATAAACAACAGTGTATACGATTTCTTTATATTGCATCATCCGGAAGTCCCATTTAATGATTTGAAACTTAAATTAACTTAAATACTTAATATTAACTTAATATTAATTAAATACTTAATGTTAACGTAAATACTGAAATTAACTTACAGGCAGCTTATATAACATCCAATAAAAGAAAAAATAATCTGAATATTCATGGTCATAGTTTTATGGAATAGATTTTTCCTATTAAAATGAGAAAAAAACTCTCTCACAATGAGTTTGGTGAGTATCAAAAACTGAGTCATCGTTAGCAGACATGCAGAATGCTGTCTTCTACTACTCTTTTTCACACTCTTGGCCTGTATCTTTCTGTATGACTTAAATATGAAACCAAAAATTAAGCTTTTTTTTTCTTTTTATACTTGGCACTCGTTTCAAGTATCATTCCTGTAGAAAAACTATACAAACCTTCACCAAAACATTACTTCTCTTCTTAGGACTCATTCATTCAATTGCTAACGAGAAATGTTATAGTTTGAAGAATCTCCAAGGTAACAGAATTAAAAATTTCAAAATTACATAAGCAAAGTTCAGGTATTCAAACACAGGAAATCAATTGGAGCCTGCTCTGAAACCCACAAGAAAACAAAAACAATGCAAAAATAAAGCGGTATTGTTATAATTTACTATGATGCAATAAAACTGACACACTTAGCTAGTTACTTCAGTAAGCTCAGTGACAGCAATTAATTTAAGAGTCACTTACCTGTTCTTGTACAGCTCTTGATAAATAGTGTATTCCTCTTTCCCTTCTCATTTTGCCGCCTCCGCTACTCACTCCTGAAGACAGACCATTGGACGCAGCAGTACTGAATTTGTAGCTGGTCACATTGCTAGCACACGACAGTACAGAAGTTGGGGGAAACAAGAGAAAAAAAAATTACCAGCCAAATTGTTTTTTCAAGATATTAGAGCTGTTATTAGTCCTAGAATTGAAACCTGCTGATCAGAAAAAAACTAAAGCTGTCTCACAAGTTGCTAAACGCTGGTAAATACTTGATGTTCTAAATAGGAAAAACTTTATTAACAGCAGCAATGAAAAGGACATACATAAGTGCACCGTTCACATGGGAACAATGACTAAGCCAGAAGACCTGAAATAGAAGAGCTGATTTAGATTGTTATTTTCCAGTGCTTCCTTTAAATAGGACTGGTTCTCTGATTCTGCGATGCACGTGTATCTTTTGCAGGGATATAAAAGAACAGCTCACAAAAATACAGAAAGAGTGCACATATGCACACATACACATGGGAAACACTGCCAACAGCTCTGATAGAATAGGGACGCCTTAGACTTGTGTGGCAAGGTAATATGGCCTAAGCTTCAGAAGCAGCTCTTGCTTTCATGTGGCCATCAGCAGGAACAGCAGAGGTGTTTGGGTATGCCAACATTCCAGAAGTCTTTTCAGACATGAATACAGATCCCTTTTGTAAGGCATACAAAGGCATTTTTCTGGTACTTAAAAAAGCCTAGCTCAAAACCAGAAAGATATCCTAATCCAAGAGCAAATGGGGAAAAAATAACCCAAACCAGAAGTGGAATAGGGAATAACTCTAACAAAAGTACTATGGCAAGAAAATGAAGTATGCCTGGAAAAACTGTGACATCAAAGCTTATCTTGCAGCCAATCAGTCAGTCAGTACAAAAGTGCATTAGATCGCACTGGAAGACACCAGGTCAAACTCCCACAATACTGAGGAGGAGAACTGGTCTAAACTTGTCAAATACTTGACAACAGCCTGCTTAGCACTGTAACTGCATAGAGGAAGACAGATCCCTAAGGCATATGCTCAGACTTTTCTCTAATCCAAACTGTCAATCCATTAGAATTCTGAAAAAAGTCTTACATCAAAATAGATCTTCATTCAGACAACTATCGCTTGCCCGTAATAGCCCATATTCCTCTTTCTGTTAACACCTGTGAGCTTCAAGGGGGCAAAGACAGTTGTCAGCCTTCAAGCAAGTCTAATCTGCAATTGGACTCAGGATATAAAATATATATACACACACACACACACATAGATATATAGCATTGGTGGGCCAGAGATTTACTGAGTATTCCAACTCAACTGTCCAAAGGGACTCTTGCCAGCAGATCAGTGTGGTGCTCCTGCTCCAGAACATGGCACCCAACAGAGACCAGCGTCACAAAAAACACTACCACCACTACCTACTCTACAAACAAAAGGTAGGGCACTGCAATAAACTTTGTGAACGAAATCAAAAGCAGTGTGAGTTTTCTGTATCTCCTTCCTAAATGGAGAAGTAGAAAGGAGTTCTAGCAAAGACAATTTAGAACAGTTTGAAAAAAACATAATTAAAACCCAGCACCTGATTGCACCTGTACCAGAACCTTAAAGCCAGTCGCTTCCACCCCTAAAAAGGTGGTTGTTGTGAAGTCCAACTTTTAGATGCCAAAACAAAGTGTTGAGTTCTTTCTGCAAGCCAAAGAATGCCCATGGTCACCTAAGAATTGCTTGGCAGATGAGCATAGAGTCAACAAAATTCCCTGCTACTGTTCTTTGAAAAGAGCGACCCCCTAAAAACCGAGTGCAAAGTCTCTTAACTCAAGCATTATTACCCAAAACACCATTTGCCCAGAAGGAAAAGCCATCAATATTATCTGGAGGATAACTCATTTGACCTAAACCAAGAAAGCAGTATAACACAAAGCAGTCTCCTCAAGAAGAAATTCAATTAATTCTGCTGGATTTTTTTTATTTTAGAGATGAGTTAGCATTTGGCCTCAAATGATTCTAAAGAACACATGGTCTTCACGTGAACTCAAAGCAGACAATTAACTTCATCATGAAAGGAGTATTAAAAAAAAGAATAATAAATCATAAACCTTCCTCCATGTTTTTGCTTAAAAAATAAAGAGAAAAAACACATCAATAAACATCCTCCTGAACTGTAACTCACTTCCCCTACTTCACCTTCTAAAGAATACTTCAGAAAGAATCATCCCATTAGGACAGAGCTTTCAAACTGCAAGCAATTAAATAGCTAAAACTAATAGCTTTTCCCCTAGGGAACATTAGGAGGGACAAATTATTTTGTTATAAGTAAACTGAGTTATAAACCATGAAATATCTGTCAAAGCAAAATTTGTAACACTACAGATTTAGTTAAACTACAAACTGAGCCATATTTCCTGTAGAAGGAAAAAATAAGGCCTCCAATAGCAAAGATCCTTTCTGTGGATACAGCATTATAACGTGCCTCGTTTCCCATCTTCGTATCCTACTCAGAAGATAAACTTGGGATAAAAAGTGGTGTATCAGTAGTTTTATTCTTGCTCATCTTCCTTCCTTTCATAAAAACAACAATTTTCTCAAAGTTATATTGATCTTCAAACACAATCCAGACTTTGCAGCTCCCTCAAAATACAAAATTTTCATTGGATTTCCCATTCCTTTTACTGAGAACTGTCACCACCTTTCAGGTGCAGACCGTACTGAAAAAGGAGATTTCTTTCTTCCTTCAAGTAAGTTTTAAATTAATAGATGTCATACCTTTCAGATGGTTCTGCTCGCTGTTCTGCAGGCAAAGTCTTCTCTCTCATCCCCTGCAAGTTAAGTTTAGTTCAAGAGTTAGCTGAATATGTACAGAATACACAAAGTACCAACAACCACTTAATGTGTTTTTTTGTGGTTTTTATTTATTTATATTTAATTTTATAGCACTGAATACACCTCACCTACTTAACGTTGTTCCCTAATTCAGCATTGTGGGTACAGTTCAGTTAAATTTTGGGGCTAAAGTAAGCATCACTGCTTCACTCAGCATTGAGGACAAACTGATAGAACGCTAAATCAAATTTGTCAAATCCTCTAACAAAGAAAGTAATTATTTTAAACAAAATGACAAAAATTGTGTGTGTAGGGGGGAGAGTTTTCATCAAAACTTGTGTTTACCAGCCCCGTAAAAGGGACATACTTTTCTGTTTTCTATCATTTATCAACAAACAAACAAAAAAAAACCTCTACCCCCCTAAAAACTAAGCAGTTGCTGCTACATTCATTTTAGAACTTTACCAAATGGAGATTGTGCTGGCTAAACAATACAGAGATTGAAAGAGTTAAAAGCAATAAGCAACCAGTATTACTGTCCACTTTGATTTCCAGCCTAAAAAGCCCATACACTTAACACGTGGTCATTTGTACACTCAGACTGATACTGGAAACACAGATGTTTTTGCAGAAAGAGATGCCCATTTAATTTTATGGAAAATTTATCAGACTCCATCTACTCCAAAGCAATCAAAACCGATAACTCAGCACATTGTCAGAACTCTCACTTGGAGCACATAGCTCACCTGGAATAGTTTACACAGAACACGAGCATGTCTCATCAGTGACAGCTTTGTGTACATGAGAATATAAAAGGAAAACATTTCTGTCTTTTAATATTCTTTCACTGAGAACAGGATGACTCAATAGCACATCATGACATCGTGAAAACAACCACAAGACACTGAGTGTTCCAAAAACAGAATTAAATCCATAAAAGCTCAATCTATTTCACAATGGTTCCCACTGCCTTAAAGCTCGCCTCAAACACGCTATCAGTACTTTTTGCAAAGATAGGATAACAATTGGTTTGAGAAACATTCCAAGACTGGAAAAAAAAAAACAGGCACATAAGGACTCAAAAATGTACTCACTTGGAACTTTGTGTCTACTCTCTGGCAAATTTTGCTGGACTGAGTAGTTGAAGTCGGTGATGGTTCAGAATACCGCGTATAACGCATCGGTTGACGGTTTACCGTTGGTGTCACAAGTCTCTTAACAGGTGGAGGCTGGAATGCATTCTGGGATTCCAGCTTTGAAAGGGAAACAGCAATCAATTTATCCTTACGTCCACCCAAATTAATTCCAATATTTATTGATGAAAACAAATTACAGAACTATAAACCTCCCCCCATCGGTCTTGGCACTCAGTGAATACAATTTGAAAATTCTAAAGACCGTTCAACTTGTCTTGAGGGAAATCACCAGAAAACCAGTAACGAAATCCATAAAGCTATATATAAGTAGCCAAAGTCTGACTGAATTCCATTTCAAAATTTGGCAGTTAGCTTCATAGACAAAATAATTCATGCTACCATAATTAAAATAACCCATGTTCCTAGAATATGCTCCTATCTTTTCCTCTGCCCACACTGTGATTTTTTTTTTTTACTAGCTTAATTCATTAATTTAACATTCGAAGTGTTAAGCAACTAATTATACAGGCTTCTGGGCTTCACATTCCCTACATTTTCCCTCTTCAAAGTTACACAAACAATAGAACACACTCAAAAAAAACAACTTGTCAATCTTACAATAATCTCATTCATTAAAATATGATCCAATGCTTTACATGTGCATTAGATGCACTTCAAGTAGTGGGTTTGACTTCCCTTTTCAAAGCATTTTCACAGACCAGAGTTAATTTTTAACACAGACCACTGCGTGTTCTGCAAAACTGACTTAACTGAACTGTCAGACAGAAAACAAACCCTAAAGGCTACAAGATTTACCGATGGCTCCGCCTGCGGTCTTAAGGATCAGAAAATACAGTCTTAGGAAGCATGCTATTGTTCAAATCAATACCAACAGGAAATTTTTGTTTACGCTGCAGCTTTAATTTCACAGTATCTCCCAGCTCTTAGTAATAGGATTCACACTCTCTCTAAAGTATACAAAAATGCATCTTTCTAAAAAATATTACATTCAGTTTGAAACCTTGAATAAGACATGTTTTATGTAAGTTCACAAATCTACTTTGAGTGAACGATGGTTCATTGCTGGTTTTAAAGGTAAAAAAGAAAAATATTAATTCCCCCAGTTAGGCATTTAATACACCAAGAGCTATTCTGCCTGGTACAGTTCCTTGAAATAAGAAAAATACCACATCACTGCTACCCACTGCAGAAGTTTAGCCCGAGTGCACAAGTGTTCCGTCAACCACATGTTCACTTTAGCAGGAAAACACACGATCGTCTCCTCAGCAAATAATTGCTTCTCATCGCGGGCTACCCTTCTCCCGCCACCATTATGAATTCTAGTATTATGAATAGACAATCTATCTCCTTTCACCCACTGACAGCTGCGTGCAACATTCATTTAGTGGCTGACAATTTCAGGCTCTCTGTTGCAAATCTGGCAGATCTTTCTTAATGCCTTATCACAGGTGTATTGCTATAATATAACTGAGAATTCACACCAGATTTGGTTTTAGTTATTTGGATAATATTTATGATATACTTCACTTCTCCATGCCCTTGTAATTTGGCAGATGGTGAAAAGATGGTCCAGGAAATCTGAGATGTTTGTAAACTCTGAAGTGATTGTAAACTTAATTATACATCTATCCAATCAAGGAATTAGCACAGAAACTTCTTGAGACACTGTCCCTTTGCTCATTAGAACAGAAGATGAAAAGTTTGCACATCTTGTTATTTCCTTCAGGCACCTGATCCTCAAGTGGTCATTTAAGGGTTTTGCAATTTAATAAGCCCAAGGATACCCCTAACTAAAGTCATCAAAAAAAGATGACTAGTTTTCATTTTTTAAATAAAATGAAAGGAAATCATGCTTTACCACAGCATTATCACCAGTTCTGTGCTACCTCCAAATGGGAATTTAGGAGCGTAAGATTTATAGCGTCGGAAATTAACAGTTTTCCTTGTCTTTACTTTGAATGGTGATAAAAAGCAGAAAAATTAGTTTTCTGTGCCCGAATGAACACGGAAGTTTGTACAAAGTCTATATGACCATTCAATCAGTATTTTTCTATTTGTGATCATTTCTTCAAGAGAAAACTTGCCTCAACAGGAATTTTAATATGCAGCTTCACCCCAAGTTGGGGGACAAGATAAAACCACTTGGTGTGTTCTAGAGCTGTTGCTCTCAACTTACAAAGATAACATAATTCTTAACCTGAGTAATCTTCACAGCCCATCATCTACTGTGGAGACATGCCAATATTAACTTGATTTGATGTCTATGTTGTCACTGAGGTTTGAGAAAATTTTTCTAATAGTGATAAAGCATTGAAAAAGTTATCTACCTCAGCTTAAGACATTATTGGTTCTTACCTTTCTTCGTTTGGACTGGAAGTCAGTAATATCCGGTTTATCTATGTCCGGAGGCTAAGGGAAAAAACAAAGCATAAATATTAGAGGGCAATTTTTTTTTCCTGAGAGAGAGGGTTCCCTGCAACAAAAATGTGGGGGTTCATGGTCAACTTACACAACACAGCGGCAAAAGAGATGCCATTCTTTTAGCATCCTGTTGAAAAAATAGCGCAATAAATTAAACCGGCCACAACGTAAGGAAGAATAGTTTTATCTTTATCCTTTGATGGCACATTTACTAAGTTTTATAAACACATGAAGCAAAAACAGATTAAAAGAAGTGCTATTTACCAACAAAGGGCTTGACAGCTTCTCCACTGCCTCCAAGATGCACCACACTGAGGTACTCAAGGTAGCGTGGGACCGCACAGTTTCTTGTCTAGCTTTCGCTCTCTTTTGTGCCTGAAAAATTAGCATTTTAAGTGTTACAATGGTCAATTCTCAGCTAAGGAGGCATGTATTTTATGTCCCAAGGCTACACTGATGATACAATCAATATATTCTGATGACAGAGAAACATGCAGTCACTGGGAGTTCAAGCCATAAAGAAGAGAATACATTCGGAGTTTAATGAAGTTTACCTTGGGCCTCAGTGCATCTTGCACGTGCTTGTTGCACGAGCAATAAAAGAACTCCGTACTTGTAAAAGGTCAAGACGGATGATGCTAGGACTGCTAAGGCCTCCGAAGTAGTAATCAGGGAAACAGAACTCAAGAAAAGGCTTGTGGTACAGAAAGCATTTTCAGTAACAACACAGACCTCAGAGTTTCACGATGGTCTAAGTGTACCATCTTAAAATCAGTGTATACAATCATAACCAGGAACTAGTTTTACTTCTCTCTTGCTTCCTCCCTTCCCCCAAGATTAAAGTTGGCTGCAAATCTTTGTCTTAAAAGATAAAGATCTGATTTAAACTGTAACAGATCTAAACATTACACTGAAAAAGTAAACTGTTTATTTGCACCACCCAACTTCAAATATCAGTCAAAATCTTCCTTTGGTGTGACTTTTTTTCTTCCCAGGTTAAACCCCTCAAATAACCACCCTGTGCTTATCACACAATGTGAAGACAGGAAGCAGACCATGCAGCATGTAAAAACACAAGTGAGACTCACAGAACCACAGAATGGTTAAGGTTGGAAGTGACCTCTAGAGATCGCCTGGTCTACCCCCCCGCTCAAGCAGGGCCACCCCGAGCAGGTTGCCCAGGACCATGTCAAGTCAGCTCTTGAAGACCTCCAAAGAGGGAGACTCCACAGCCTCTCCGGGCAACCCGTGCCAGGGCTCCATCACCCGCACAGTGCAAAAGCATTTCCTGATGCTCAGACAGAGCCTCACGTTTCAGTTTGTGCCTGTTGCCTCTTGACCTGGCACCGGGCACCGCTGAAAACACAATGGCTCTCTATGCTCTTTGCACCATCCATTCAGGTATTTATATACACCAATAAGATCCCCCCTGAACCTCCTCTCCTCCATGCTAAACGGGCCCAGCAGTCCCTGCCTCTCCTCAGAAGAGAGGTGCTCCCAGTCCCTTGATCATCTTGGTGGCCCTTCGCTGGACTCTCTAGTACCTTGCTGTCATTCACAGCAAGCAGCAAGAAGCAAGCTACTCTCTCCTTTAAAAGCCTAGTATTTTGGTTCCTCTTTTTACCATAATGCAGTAATATTGTAAAAAACAAAAATAACCGACCAAAGAGGGTTCCCAGCGTTGCACCACAAGGTTTCAAGGTTTCCCGTAAGTGAGGTACTTGTACTGCCCTTTTTCCGTTGCACAAATGGACTGTCAGAACAGAGCCAGCAAACCCGCGTTTTCATTTTCTTAAAATTCCTTTTGATTTATCGATAAAAGTCACTTTCATTTAAATACATTCCTACCAAACCTGATTTGACTTTCCTTTTCGATTCAGCTCTAGCTAATCAGAGTTGTCAGCACTTTTTATTTGCTATTTCCAAGAACTCTTGGGGGCAAATAACTCTCTCCAAGAACTATATGAATCGTTCAAAACAGAAAGCATGTTACTGCTTATCTTGGGACTGCATTTAGTCCTGCATGCCTCTGTGTACCAGAAGAACAAAGGATCAGCAAAGTTGATTTTAGATATTTTCAAAGACTGCAGGTTTATACAACATATCCATAGCATGAATGTAGGCATGCTTGGAAAAGAAGATCCACAGATAAATATTAGCCAGGTTTGACTACTGTAGCTTTTGCTACCATAAACACAAGTTTTCAAAGTTATGCTGTCATTGGTTTTTTTGCATCAAGTTATTTTAACGTAATGTAGTCAGAGGCAGACAATGGCACTTAAATGGAATTTTTTGAAAGACCTAACAACAGAGGAAACCCCAACTACCAACAACTAGCCCAAACTGTCATTCTTGTTCTTTCTGACAAGTATTACCTGTGGTAAAAACTGTTATAAAAGAATTTAAACAGAAATCAATCTCAGACGTCTATTTTTGTAGACCAAGAGGGCAGAAGAGCAACTGTTACCACATATTCAGCTCCCTGCTCAAAGCCCCTTTGGCAGTGCTGCTTTTTTATTTCCATCACTATTTCCCACTACACTACTTTTCTCATACCTGATAAGGTTCCGTCTTTGGCTGCCTTGATCTTACAGCTGCACCACCATAGGCCGTCTTTCCGGGGTAAAATGGAGAAAACCCAAGCTGGTTTTGCTTAAAAACAGACGTGCTTCCACATACCTACGGAAACACAGTATGAGAAGTGGATAGAAAAACAGGTACACATTCAAACTGATTAAAAGAAATACTGTGCAGTACTTACAGGACACAGTCCTCCAAAAACAAATAAACTGAATGCAGGTTTCTTAGAGCTAGCTGCAGAATGCTGCGAGAGGGAATGAGTTCTTTCAGCTTCTGTGGGCCAGAGCAGTGACGATGAAGTATTTTTTAAAACTGCAACATCTGCCAAAATGACGTATGCTGGATGTAAATGCCTCTCGTACGTACAGAACTTTAACAATAAAGATCACACTAATTCAAGTTCTTCAATACAGAAAAATAAGCATGACTTCAGCTTCTTTAAATAGATCAACTTCACGTACAGACTGAAAACCAAGTATCACCTACAAACTTGAAAACTGTTCACAGAGCTGCAAGTAGTTTTCAGCAATCTTACCAAGTTAATACTGTGCTTCCAATGCAGATTTTTTTTTCCTTCAGGCTAAGATAAAAGAGGACCGCATAAACATCAGTGCATTTGTACGGACAAAGCTTTTTTCTGTGTTGGTAAAAGGCTGGAGGCCAGCACAGATCATAATCGCACAGGTTTTAAACCTGGAAGATTCCCCAAAGGCTGCTCTAAGAGTTAACGATCTTCTGCCCATGTATGTTTTACGAAGACACACCAGAAAGTTCTAGTGCACTCAGGTTATATTGCTAAAGCCCAGCAACTCTACTCTCAGCTGTACAAAAGATCTCTGGAAAACCTGCTGAGCACACGTCAGTCCCTGTCTATATGGGGGACTAGAAAAAGCTGCAAACCTGCTGTTCGCCCTTTCAGCGAGAAGACCTAGGTACCAACCTACATCGACACGATGCTTATTTTTTATTTTAAAATGGTGTGCTTTCCTCAATGAATTTGGCAAAAGACATGAAAGTATTGACAGCTGAAGCCTTCTACCAAGAAAGGTCAAAAAACAGCCTATAGCTTATGTCAGTGTAGTTTCTTTATCTTCTCTTGCTGAAACACAGGAAAACATCTCGTGTTCCTATTTGTCACCTGCACTTATTCACATTTAACCAGCTGTCTGTTAGATATTCTGCGTCACTCTTCCTTCTAGACAATCAGCCTAGTTGTCAAGCTATGGCAAGTCAGCCTGATTTCCTACCGTCCCAGTTCAAAATTTACATATAACCTAGCTGAATGTGTATATTTCAGCATCGACTCTTTCTAACATCAGGGTATCATAAACGTATTCCAAAGCACGCTTCTATTAAAAAGGTGATAGGATTATATACTTCTAAAACACTAAAAATTCAATTTAATTCTCGCATCCAAAGTTGACATTCACCTATTTTATTTACTAAGGTGATGTGGAATATTAAAGAACGCAAGGTACTTCACATTAAAAAAAAAGTCAATTAAACAGAGAACACAAAAATCACCTTCAGCAGATGCTCTAGAGGAGGAATCACTGGTTGTTGGGATGTTATCATCGTCTTGTTGAGAGGTAGAATCTTTTATTTCTTTTATGAAGGAGAGCCCAGGACTGCCAATGCCAAATATAGAAGATGTCGACGGCTGACAAGGTGGGACAGGAGAATCCAGCATGGTATAATTCAGATGGCTCAAACGAAGAGAGGGCCTTGTTAACACAACTGGGAAGTTCAGTGCTGATCTACTTGTGGATGGTTCTAGACAAGAACAGGGAGATAATTAGCTTTGCTATAGACAAGCTCACAGAAGCCAAAACCTGTTTCCTATCGACAGCCATGCTATTGCCAAGTTCTAAGGTAAAAAGAGAGAAGCCAAATTTAACTTCTTCCTCACCCAGATAGGGTTGCATCTAACTGTCTGGCTACAACAACAACACTGCTTGCGATACACAGTATTAATGTTGCATCCAGAAGTAGTTAACTATGAGGTTTTACAACACCACATTCTGACCCCGTGCTCAAATGCTCTAACGCTGACTTGGCCGTTCACTAAATCAAACATATATACTCCTTCTCCCATGTACAGCTCGCAATAAGCTTTACAAAATTTGAGATTACACGGTAAATTACAGATAACACTGCAGCTTCCATAATATTGGAACAAAGGTTATATTAATCTGAATACACAACATGAAAATGAACGTTTGCAGTACTTTTTTCCCAAGTTCTTCCATATCAGCTCACGTTAGAGGCAAAACATCATCTCCTACCCATTAACTATTGGGATTTTGACCCAAGGGACAAGGATGTTGACCCAAGTAACCAGATGAGCATTTTTCCCTCTTGAAGCAAAGGGTCTGCAAACAATGCCAGTGGCCTGGAATAGGTGGCCTTGAAGTCTACCTTGCTAAATGAATGGAACTATTCATGGGTATTTTGCCTGATGAAAGCCTACTGTCTCTCCCAGGAATCTGGGCAATTCAAATGACTTTGAGCCACTATCCTCTTGATACTTGAACTGAAGCTTAAACTAGTTAGTTCAATCTTCATAACCACTGCAGTACCACTAATTAGCTCTCCAAACCATGAGCAGATTTTTAGGACAGCACCGTTTGAGATACAGAAAGTTCTTCAGGCGGAAGGCCACCCAATATAGGCTCCAGCACACTGATACCTCAGAACTGAAGAAACACATTGGTTTCAAAATGTAGTAATAATTAAAAAAAAAATATCTTATTCTTAAGCATAGTAAGTAACACCCACGGACAGCAACATAAGCTGCAAAAGGTTCCAGGGTGTCCACCTGCTCTTGATCTCCTGGAGTTAGCAAGCTTGCAGTGCAGCTGTTCTTACTGAAAGCTCCTTTCACGCAGTTACATAGGAAAGCCAACATGTGTTCCTCAGCCAGGAAGACCTTCTCTATTCTTTTCTCCAAACTCATTCCCAAGCTACAGCTACACACAAAGCCATCAATCTCCTTGTTTACAATTAGATGAGATTGGAGGCAAAGATATTTCCTCATTGTTTTTTGATTCTGCCAACAACAGAAGCAACTGACTTTCCACATTATCTATGGTTACCTACGCACGCTCAGACAAAACTTCTTTACTTATTAAAAGCTGACTTCCCCAAAACAGCTAATTTAAGAGAAACTCAAATAAGAATAGATGCAAATTTATACAACAGGACTACAGGAACAGTGAGAGGCGCTGGATATAAGACAAATTAATCTTTCATGAGGTAAAGGAGTTGCAAACCTCGTTGCCAACGGTCAAATACCTTTTCAAAGACACCCCCACCCCCCGCGTAGACCTTAAAGTTATTGAATATTTTAAGGAT